>NC_044061.1:2769201-2991701 GCF_902167405.1 Gadus morhua | reverse complement strand
CCCACCCCCACCTCTCTACACATCATTCCTCTGTGCTCCGCTTATATACTCCTCCTCCTCCTCCTCCTCCTCCTCCTCCAAATGCTCCTCGCTCACTCTCACTCCCCCTCCTGTCATGGAGATGAATGTGTGTGGCCTGATGGAGAGCTATGGGGACCGAGTTCCACCGAGGAAATGAACTCATCCCACTGTCTCTACTGCATCGCTGGCCGCTCTCCTCCTCTCTCCTCCTCTCTCCTACCTCTCTCCTACCTCTCCTTCTCACGCTGTCCTCTTTTGATTTTGGTTTTCTGTAAGGTCAAGTACGTTTCCCTTTGTGCTGGGTGTTCCAGGACATGACTTTTTGATGTAAAATCGTTTTAAAGAACCGCCCCAATAGTGGATCCTCTATAATAGATGGATGAATAATCAAACCTAACTTGGCACTTCCACCACTGTGAGTCTTCAGTTGCTGTTGTGGTCGATCCATTCCTTAAATATGTTCTTCTAAATATATAATATAATAACATATGGGGAGAACTACGGAAGAGGATTAGGGAAACATTTGAATATGGATCTATTAATATGATATAGATATCTTAATATAGATTATATGAATATAGATTAAAGTCAGAATTCTGATGTTTATTCAGACTCTTCCTTTGAGACCTTATCACCGTTTGGCAGTTTTCTTTCTGTCATTTCGTAAAAACAAATAGTTACCAAGCAAGGCATTTGTGTGATGAATATGTAGCACTGAACTAAAGCGACACGTGACACAGAAGACACCGCACAGCGTCCAACTGGCCCATTAACAGCATGGCCCAGTGATATCCCTGTGGGTCGTTCTCGCCCCTGCTGGGGTGGTAAGTACGGCTGACCCAGGGGATGATCGGTGCGGTCCGATGAAGGGGCGATGTTTTCTTTCCCGCGGCGTGGGTCAGAGTTCAGGAGGACGTGTTAAACTGGTGGGAACCGGCCACAGCGTGTACTCTCCCCTGCTCAAAGGACAGAAAACAATGCTGCTTATCGCCTGCTGTGTGACACTGTGTGTGTGTGTGTGTATGTGTGTGTGTTTGTGTTTTGTCACACTCTCCCCACTATGTCTCCTCCTCAGGGAAAGAGGTGCAAATGTGCTGTTATTGAATATTAGGGCAGATATCAGGTTACCTGCTGAACACCTGTTACAGCCCACACACACACACACACACACACACACACACACACACACACACACACACACACACACACACACACACACATATACACACACACACACACACACACACACACATATACACATGCACGCAAACACAAACACAGATACACTAATTGTATGACAAATAGATACATACCGACACGCAGGCAACCTGATACCCACACACAAATATAAACCCCCCCACACAAACACACACACAACACACACACACACACACACACACACACACACACACACACACACACACACACACACACACACACACACACACAGACGCAAACACACTCACATTTTAAACCTGCTGCCCAGCCTTTGGGCCCGTGATGTGACAGGCCGGGCCGGGATTTGATTAATTAGCCGTGGAAAACATGTTTGTATAAACTGGACAAATCTACGGGTCATGTGACGCGTGCGCCCTGGACTTAAGGTTTCCACTGGCTGTGCGGTTGGTTTGTGTTTGTGCTGTTTTGGTACACGCTGAGCTCCGCAGCCCACCTGGCACTAGCTGGCGTCAGTCCAAGGCTGCCACACTGATAAGACCTCCGTCTCTCATGGTGTGTTGAAGCCCTTGAGGAGCATTGTGTTTTGCTCGCCTCCTGAACAGCAGTGCAGCTCAGTTCCAGAGCTGTTCTGTCTTAACAGACAGAGAGACACACTCATAATGGATGAGCGCACCAAAAATAATGGTGTGCCACCAGACAGACGTGTAAGCAGACAGATGCCGGTGGGGAGATATTCAAATGTTCTTGTGTTTGAAAGAAATGGAGCAGAACATGGCCAGACCGATCCACACATGAGGTAGTCTGGAACGTCTCAGTTCATGCTTTTTGATTATTGTGTTATCAAAAGGCCCAGACCACATGCCTACAGTCATCGTATCAAACCCGTTTCATATCCGATCAGCGGCTGTGATTGGCCCAACCCGGGCCAGGTCTGCTGGAAACATGTCTGAAGGAGGGCTAGACGCATACGGCAGAGGCAAATAAAAACACGAGCTTGCAGCTTCGTCTTGTTCCCTGGCAGAAAATAACAAACCCATCATGATCATCGTCCTACACCGATCTCTATCCCTTATCCAGGCAATCTATTCTCTCCTTCCAACTGCCACGTCCAACTGTATTTTGAACGTCATTTCTTTTTTGAGTGGAGTTGAGGCAGATGGAGAATCGAGCAAGCGTGTGTGTAAAGTGTCTCCTGTTCAATGCTGGATCATGTTCTATATGAGTAACGTGTGTGGGAGCCAAGGGTCCAGGCATGGCTCTCTCCCCCCGGTGTGTGTGTGTGTGTGTGTGTGTGTGTGTGTGTGTGTGTGTGTGTGTGTGTGTGTGTGTGTGTGTGTGTGTGTGTGTGTGTGTGTGTGTGTGTGTGTGTGTGTGTGTGTGTGTGACATACCCCCGGCTAGAAGTATGCTTCTATTTATACAGAGTGTGTGGGTGGGGCCTTTTATGCAACACAACAGAAAATATTGTTTCGAGGTTCACAACGAATTTCCGGTCTTCGTTTATCGTATGCAGGCTGCAGGCATCAACTCGGCTATGATAGGTATCACAGTCCAGACCTATAACATAGGATTACTTATAACACTAACGAATACAGACAGAGGTCTACATATAAGGTGTAGCCTTATATGTAGACTAATAGGAAGATTCAGTTTTGTTCCAGGGTCTCTCTGGGAAACAATGCCCCACCTGAGGGCTTTTCCCCTTCTAGAATTCCCTGGAATAATGAATAAGAGGTGCGGCCAGCCTAACAGACATTCCTTCAGTGGTTCCATAGCATATCTTCTCTCCCATCTCCCCCACTGCCCTCCCCCTCACCAGTTGTAATCTTAGTTCTGCGTGATCGGCAGCTCAACAACACGAAGAGTAAACGTAACCCTTGACCCCCTTCACAGGGAGGCACGGGCCGGTGGGTATGTTGTTACCCAAACCAATCAGTCGGCTGGAGAGGGGCTGACCTCAGCCGGATTAACTGACACGGAAACTAACAGCGGTGTGAGAGGCCGCAGCTAGTGGCCGGAGAGCTAGTGTGTAAACACATCTGAACAGCTAGTGTCTAAACGCATAGCGTCTGAACAGCTAGTGTCTAAACGCATAGCGTTTGAACAGCTAGTGTCTAAACACATAGCATCTGAACAGCTAGTGTCTAAACGCATAGCGTTTGAACAGCTAGTGTCTAAACGCATAGCATCTGAACAGCTAGTGTCTAAACACATAGCATCTGAACAGCTAGTGGCCGGAGAGCTAGTATCTAGACAGAGTCAAGGCAGCTAGCGTCTGAACACTTAGCGTCCAGATACAAATAGCATCAGCTAGCATCTGAACAGCTAGCGTCCGAACAGCTCGCTGCTCAACAGCTAGTGTCAGGACATCAAGCGTCTGAACAGCTAGCATCCAGACAACTAGCCTTTTAACCGCTAGCATCCAGACAACTAGCCTTTTAACCGCTAGCGTCCAGACAGCTAGCGTCCAGAGAGCTAGCGCCCTGCCAGCTAGCAACCTGACAGCTAGCGTCTGAACGATTTATTTTCTGATCGGAGTCGAAATAAGAGCCAGTGTGTGTGTGTGCGTGCGTGTGTGTGTGTGTTTGCGTGTGCGCGTGTGTGTGCGTGCGTGCGTGCGTGCGTGCGTGTTTGTGAGTGTATACATAGATGCATAGCTTGGGCAGACCCCTGAGGATTCTCCTTAATGAATGACTTTCAGCAGAGCTTTTCTACACCAATGGCATGCAGTTGCAGGATCCAAATAGACCTCCCTTCCTAGAAAAACAGCATGTCTGATTAGAGACCACACACAAACACACACACACACACACACACACACACACACACACATTCAAACACCTACACTCACACACACGTGCACAGAAACTGATTTCTTTCTTCATCTCTTTCTTTCTTCATCTCTCTTCTTTTCGCTCGATCTCTCACCCACATACGGAGAGGAAGAAATACATAAACACCTCCCCACACACACACATCATACATCATCCTTTCTCTTGCTCTCTCGTCTTTCTTTCCTTCATTCTATTTCTCTCTCACACAATAACTCAAACACACGGAGACCCCCACACACACTCAGTGCATGGGTTTGTGCATGCATAGAACACACAAGCACCATGTTTGTGGCAATAGAGTCTCTCTCTCTCTCTCTCGCTGAATGATGTGTGCGTGCATTTCCAGAGCTCAGTGTTAATCTTCCACGTTGAGCAGCCTGATGACTGTTAGCATGCCTCCAGACACCGCCCCACACACACACCCACACCCACACACACACACACACACACACAGAGACAGACAGCTGCATTCCTGCACTGCCAAACCGCCCTCTCCCATACCAAAATTAACTGGGGGTTAACAGTGTGCAAGGTGATACTTACCGTTCCTCTCCCTCTTCCAATGTCCCTGTGTCTCTCTCTCCCTCTCTCTCTCTCCCCCTCCCTTTACGTCTCGCTCTCTCTCTCTCTCTCTCTCTCTCTCTCTCTCTCTCTCTCTCTCTCTCTCCTTTTTTTTCTCTCTATGTATGTGCATGTTCCCTGAGTGTGTGCCTGTTTCTTAGGCCGCTGTCATCAAGTTAAATAGTTACATGAAGGTTTATCCAACCTCGTCCTAGGTGAACCCCCCTGTCAGAGAGAGGCGGTACGAAGTGGGGAGGAAAACAAAAACCCAGGGCTGAAATCAGAGCCGCGGCGCTCCTGAGGCACAGGAGGTGACGTCTGAAAGAAGAGGGAGGGAGAGGAGGGGGGAGAGGAGGGGGGAGAGGAAGAGGGAGAGGAGGAGGGAGAGGGGAGGGAGAGGAGGGGGGAGAGGAAGGGGGAGAGGAAGAGGGAGAGTAGGAGGGAGAGGGGAGGGAGAGGAGGGGGAGAGGAGGGGAGAGGAAGAGGGAGAGTAGGAGGAGAGAGGGGAGGGTGAGGAGGGGGGAGAGGAGAGGGAGAGGAGGGGGGGAGAGGAGGAGGGAGAGGAGGGGGGAGAGGAAGAGGGAGAGGGGAGGGAGAGGAGGGGGGAGAGAAGGAGTGAGAGGAGGAAGAGAAGGAGGGAGAGGAGGAGGGCAGGGACAATAGCGAGGCAGCGGTGAGCAACGGGGAAAGGTAGATGATAAGCCCCAGGGCTGGGCGGGCAGTGGGCGGGGCCTGTGGGGGGGAACACGCCCACAGCACAGGGCTGGACTTTGTGGTGTTGCGACACGCTGCCAGAGAACACCAGCCGCACACTGAGGAGGGAAGCACAGGCAGGTAGGAGGAGGTCTGACCGCCGGGCCGCTCGGGGTCACCGCAAAGTGTGTGTGTGGCTGTTGCAGGGTGTGTGTATATGTGTGTGTGTGTGTGTGTCGGAGGGTGTTTGTGTTACTGGTAGAGTGTGTGTGTGTGTGTGTGTGTGTGTGTGTGTGTGTGTGTGTGTGTGTGTGTGTGTGTATGTGTTTGTGTTGCTGGTAGTGTGTTTGTGTGAGTGTGTGTGTTGCTGGTAGTGTGTGTTTGTGTGTGTTGGTGTTGCTGGTAGAGTGTGTTTGTGTGTGTGTGTGTGTGTTTGTGTTGCTGGTAGTGTGTGTCTCTGTGTTTGTGTGTATGTGTTTGTGTGCGCACTAGTGGAGATCTGTGAACACAGTCGTGTTCAGTGTCTTTCTCAGGCTCTGTGGCTTAGATCAGAGCTGTGGCGTAGGAGGGGCCGAATGTGAGGTGGGAGGGGCCAGGTGTGGGGGCGGGGCCAGGTGTGGGGACATGAAGGAGGGAGGCAGGGCCAGGCGCGGGGGCGGGGCCAAGCGTGGGCACAGGGCTCTTCTGTTTGTCCAGCAGTGGGAGGTGAGCGATAGCCTTCTGGTAGGCTTTTCTTTCTTGTCATGAAAAGAGTCTTTGTGGAGTGTATCGGCTGTGTTTCCTTCCTCGGTATTTCCATATTTTCCTGAAGGCCAATAGTGTTTTGCAACATTTCCTTTATTTTCCATTCCTTTTATTGAATCGCGCCTGCCTAACCCTGATTCTTGTCATTGTGTGTCTCTGCTGTCTCTATCTTCCGGGAGACTGCAGACCTGTCATATTATTAATTTCTTGATGGACCAACTCAATGAGTAATGGCGAACGAGTTCAACGTGTTGTTTTGATTGGATCGGGTTAGGGTAACCCTAACCCTTATCCGTAGTTCTGCCCCCCCCCCCCCCCATGCTTTAACCCTCCCATAAACTACCCACATATCTCTGATGTAATCAGTACCGCTGATTGGAGCTCTTTAAACCTCCGCCGTTCCTACACAAGGCATCGTGCACCAGGACACACCGGGCGCCAGGAGGCCTGATCCCAGAGGCTTACAGGAGGCCCGCCTCTGACTCTGGAGGAGCTGGCTCACATGCGTCAGAGGGAATCACTCACATACACATACACACACACACACACACACACATACACTCACTCACTCTCTCACACTCGCTCTCTCACACTCGCTCTCTCACACTCACTCACTCACACACACACACACGCACACGCACACACACACACACACACCCACCCTGATGTGATCTGTGTGTGTGTGTGTGTGTGTGTGTGTGTGTGAGGGGGAGTCAGGGTGATGGGGTCGACAGAACAGCTATGATTACATTACTCCATTGTGTTTTAGCCAAAGCCGTGCAATTACATGTTGGCTGCCATCAGCGCTGTTATCATCATCAGGGGCGAAGACAGACCCGGAAGGTCTTTAGGTGTGCGGTAATATTTCACCGTATGAGTGGTTTATTTTGATTGGATTTTTCTACTTGGATGAGTGCGTTTTATGGATTGAGCGTTCTTATAACAAATGATGTGGCTGACGAATGGCCCTGGGGTGAAGCAGCAGCTGCAGGAAATTGGTGGGAGTACAACGGTAGTTTATTCCCAGAAAGCATTGCTGCTATGGAGAGGTATGCAGGGCTGAAGATGATGATGATGATGATGATTGTGGCGTTGATAACTGTATTCATTCACAGTAATTCCTATATGGAGGCCCCTGTGAAAAATAGCAGTAATACTAATGTATCTATAACCTGCTGGCCATTTGTAACCATCTTAACTGAATTATTCTAATGGCCCACAGGAGTGAATACTTAATACAGATGTAGAGAACCACTACTACTGTCATAGCGTTCAGTGTGTGTGTGTGTGTGTGTGTTTTTGATTGTCTGTATGTGTTTGTGTGAGGGTTTGTGTTTAAGGGTATGTATGGCCGCAAGGGTGTGTGTCTGTCTATCTGTCTGTCTGTGTGTGAGGAGTCCGGGTGACCGTGTGTTAGTCCGTGAGCCGTGCGGAGGACGTTTTCCGCATGGCTGCAGCCGTCCTGCCAGCCGTGGCTGAAGCAGGCCAGCGGATGACTTGTGTTCCAGATGGATCCGTTTATACGTCGCCCAGGGCAGCCGCTGGTAATGGAGCCGGTTCTGTCTTGTGTCAGGACAGGGGGAAGGCAGAGCAGCCACACTCACACACCCTCGCACACACACACACATGGCCACAAACACAAACACCCTCACGCATACACACTCAGGCCATCAGACCACATTCACACCCCTCTCTCTCTCTCACACACACACACACACACACACACACACACACACACACACACACACACACACACACACACACACACACACACACACACACACACACACACACACACACACACACATGCAGCACATCTCTCTCCCAGCAGGAGCTAATATTTAATATACAGAATGTTGAATATGTATGACATGAATACTACAGAATGCATTCTCCTGCTTCTTGTATATGTATGCAAATGAGGGAAGGATAGAGAGAGAAAGGGAGAGAGAGAGAGAGCGCAAGAGCGAGAGAAAGCAAGAGAGAGAGAAAGCAAGAGAGAGAGAGAGTGAGAGAGAGAGAGAGAGAGAGCGCCTGTGTGTGGGGGAGAATGAAGAAGAATGAGGGCTAAGTTGAGGTCGCCGGCGAGGCCGAGAGGAGTTGATTATCTGTCTCCTCTCCTATCAGCGTCTCTAATGCAGGAAGTCCCCGCTGATTATTCCCAGATCAGTGCCAAATGGCCTCCCCTGATTAGCACGATGCTACCAAGCCCTTCAGAATCAATGGCTGCCGCGCGCCGTTGGTGGACCGGGGGAGGCATCTGCTTTCAGCCGCTAATGACATCATCATATGGTCCCGGGGGCATGGGCGTCGGACTGACAACGGCAGGCCGAGATAAGGGCGAGCAACGCCCGGGCTGGGACACCTCCTACTCCGGAGACGACGGGGGGGGGGGTTCATGACACCCCCTCGGGCGTGCTTCTTAATCTGCAGCCTTCTGACAGCTCTGCAGCTCGCTACCCCCCCCCCACCCACCCCCCCGCTGCCCCCTGCCTGTGTCCTGTCCCCCACACATCGCGCTGAGAGGCAGCAGTGTCGGGGGGCTGTGCACCCTCTCCCTCACCCCCTGCTGGGTCCCCTCTGATGGCACCCCCCCCCCCCCCCCCCCCTATTCAAAGTTGTCACACCATCTGCAAAGTGTAACCGTTTCTGCTGCCTCTGCAGAGTCAACAAGGGAAGAAAGGCCTATTAAACTCCTCTTTAGTGGACCTGTCTTTTGTGTTTATCCGCTCCCTGGGTTTTTATGAGTGTTGGGGGCTAAGAGGCCCCCACACCTCCACAATCCCCACAGCAGTGGGACCTGTACAACACCCCCCCCTACTGTAAAACTCTCCTCTTTGTGTTTAAATCGATCGGCGGATCCACTGGGCCCATTCTCTAGTTTTGTTGTGTTCCTTATCTCCCCTCTCTTTATTTTATTCATCCCCAGCATTCCCTACCTCCCACTGAACATCTCCATGGCGATCTGGATGACTTGCGTATAACGCTCGGTCTGCGGGCTTTTAACAGCCGCGGGAGAATGGGCGAAAGGCAGATTGTCAGGTTTTATGCTTGCCGCTTTTGTCGCGGTTCGGAAGTACATTCGTAAACGTCAGACAGAGTGTGCGTATAAAGTTGTTCATTCGACTGTGGTTCTGTTAGCCAGGCCCGGGCCTCCCGGCGAAACGTCCGACCCCCACAGGAAGACCAGGGGCGGTGGGGACACACCCAAGGCTAGGCCCCTTCCACACGTCTTACTGAATGAAATCTAAAGTGATGGGCTCGAGTCACTGCTCCATCATGTCCTTTATGTGCTTTGATTTGTTCTTCCATTTCAATCCCGCCAGCCGCCTCCAAGCACTTACGGCTTGTCAAGGTGTGAAAGCCAATAGCTTCATCCTATTTAGAATGTCCCGACAGGCTGTCCTCGCTCCTCTTGGCCGTGAGGCCGGCTTTGGTTTGTTTAGCTGTGGCGGCCGCGCCCGTGTCAAGCGGCGAAGGCCAACGGCGTGTGTCTCGTGTCTGGCCAGGACGCAGTTTGTGGCTCGCCTCGTGACACTGCTGCTCTCCGTTATCCACACACAGTCTCACCCGCACACGCACTGACATGCACACACACAGTCGCATACACAGCCTCACACACACACACACAGTGATATACACACCGACTCACACACACACAAAGACATGCCGACACACACACTGACACACACACCACCACAGATTTGTTTCAGTGGTTCCCAAAGATGTTTATAGAACATGCCCTTATTCAGAACATGCCTTATATAGAACATCCTCATCAACAATGAGTGTCTTAAATACTGCAATAAGGACCGTAAAACAGTTTTCTACGTTGCGTAGAATTGCGTAGATTGCCTTTTTGTGTTTTTTTTTGCTCTTTGGTTTATTCCATTTAATGATCCATATTTTTGACATGCAATTGCTTGTAGTTGCATAAAACCAATCATGGCGATGTTAATAATAGATTTGCTGGTTTGTGTTATTATATTTTTCCTCCACAATTGGTAATGAGAAATACAAAAAAGTTTGAATTTTATTATAAAACTAAATCAAACAACCAAACAACAGCAGATCCATAATTGAACACTATAGGAACGAGGCACAATGGGAAGCATGTTTAAAAACACGTATGTACGCTACGGCACATATACACCATGTTGAGCTGGGTGGATATATATGCAGCCACGTGCCACAGTGCCAGTGCCGTTAATATAGCATGGCAAGCTTCTGAAGACACAAGCTCAGATGTCACTAAGCAATAACACTTGGACGCCACTTCTCCTCTCAAATTGCCACTCTTGCCTGACAACGCGCACTAAAACCGGCTCCAACTGCGGCCCGTAGATTTTGGGTTGATCACGTCCCGAGATCTTTGCCAAAATGCGCTCTCGTGGTTCGTTCCGGCACGTACCGCTCCATTAAAGCTCCTCTGTTTTGGCTGAAGGTAGACACTTAAACCCGGCATTCTCCTCCGCTCTGTAGCGGGCCGCGCCGGGCCCGAGGCCAGCAGCACCACGGGGCCCGGGGCTGGATGTTGTTGTTGTTAAGGGGAGAGATTTCGTCCTCCTGCCCCCTCACCGCCCCCTTCTCCAGGCTCCCTGCTCCGGTTCCCTTCAGGCTAGTGTCTAATTATGGTGAAGTGGGATTAATGAATCCCATATCAAGACAAGGGACGGTCTTCCCCACTCGTCCTGCAGGGTACTCAAGGAAGACAGGAGGCTTCGCTGAACATTTACATTCAAATTGAGGGCATTTGTCAGAAGAGAGAGAAACGATATATATCGCAATCTATAGGTTTTCACATGTCCCATCTGTGTGTATGCGTTCTACTCGGTTATGGTTCTGTGTTACCTGTTTTTTTCCTGTGCTTACTTCCACTTCGTCTGTCAGTGAGTTCAGCCTCATGGGCGTCTCGTTGGCGGTGCCTCTGAGTCATTAGCTGCACTGTGACTCCAGCACCTCGGCTGCTCTGGGTGCGGTTGGAGGCTGAGCCGAAATGCGTTCTGCTCAGTGGGTTGGCTATGTCGTTGGCTCTTATCTCGTCTAAACCTGTTAATGTCACAACGGACCTGGCGCAGTATTCCCTTTAACACAAACTGGATGAACGTACTCGTCTGTTTTTAATTGATCTATTTCTGCTCATTAGTCGACTGCATGGCAATAACAATACTAATGCAGTATAACGTGTTACGTATTTGTAAAGCCTTCTTTATGCATGTCATGCTTTTAGGCTATTCTGTCTCTTGACTGTGATTTCTAAGGTACAAAACTGGGGGAAGCTATCAGTTTCTCCTCAAGTCCGATAGCAGAAGACCACAGTAATCATGAAACTGAAAGATTAGTTTTGTCGGCTTGTATGATTGATGATATTGACTTAATAAGGATTAAGGACATTCGATGCAGAACCTAATGAGTTGCATTGGTGTGTAGAGCTCTATTTACCGCACTGAGATTGAATTTGCTCAGAATATGGGCACATCACTGGATTGAGTTAGTCTTGTATCTCTTATCTCTCCTATCCTATCCTACTGCAAAAAAAAGTCTATAAGCAGATAAACTAGTGAAAATAAAAAAAATAATTGCCAATTAATGGCTAGGCGAACACTGTGGAATAACCCGTTGATTGACACGCTCGTTCTATTAAGAGTTGGGTCTCCATGGTCTAAGCCTCTGCTTCTTCTCCTCCTGTTTCCCTCAGATGAAAGAATGCTGCCGGGAGCCAATGAGGGACTAAGCCCCACCTAAACACTCCTTCCCACCCCCCCCCCCCCCCACCCCTCCTCCACCCACCCTGACCCTCCCTCCCCCCCCACCCTCTCCTCCTCCTCTGGTACCCTGTGCCGACCGTCCCATCATGAACCTGCTGTGTCGCGGCCGGGTGAAGCTGATGGTGGCGTCCTTCACGGCAGTCGTGCTGCTGACCTGGCTCTACCTGCTGGCTGGGAACCTGGAGAGTGAGTACCATCACAGGGGTGGGTGGAGGTGGAGGAGGACAGTGGTTGGAGTGTCAGAAGGTCTCTTCTTTTGGTTTGTCTTAGAGATGTTCCGCTACAATTTTTACTTTCCCGATACCGATTCCGATTCCTGAACTTGAGTATCGGCCGATACTTATTGAAGGGTTCTCTTACAATGACAGTGATGTATAGATAGTTCACTTCCTGTTAATTGTTATATGCATCCATGTTTGTCCAACTTGGTAGCTCGAACACACGTAGGACGGAGATCGTGCGTCTCCCATTCCAACCTTCAACCTCCAACAATTAACGAAAGCAGCAGAACACAGCACGTTTTTGTGATGTTCTCTGCCTGAGTATGATGGAAGTTGATGGTATCGGATCAGCACGTAGACTTGCGTACTCGACGATACGAGATACTTTATTTTAGGCAGTACCAGAGGAATTTCCGATCCTGGTATCGGTATCGGAAAAACTCTAGTCAGAAGGTCTCTTTTTCAGATTGTTTTCATGAACCTGCACCAATCGGGTGGCGGGACAACATCTATCCATCACATTTTACCATCACCCCTGAGTTAATTCAAAACCAAACAGAAAACACTCGATTTAGTGATGAAACAACATGAAAGCAGCTTGTTTTCCTCTCAGCGCGTTAAAATCCACCTGCAGACCTCGCTAACCCAGCAGAACCGATCGGAAACAGGTCGCCAAGCAGGGAATGCCCCCGGGAGCACTCCCTATGTCAGCCTGTTAACATTTAGATGAGATGTGGTTATGAAAAGTCCAGAGGAAGAAGGCAAAAGAAGCCAAGTGCCTTTCATTTCTCATTTGGCCAATGAGTGGAGTGTGAGTCAGAGACGGCGACGGAGGCATCGCCTGACAAACAAACCAGAAAGTCATCAAACAGAAAACCCACAACAATCACAGAGAGGTTTTACTTTTCCCTCGGCCGGGCAGCGTCTGAGGTGAGGTCGTTAAACAGTTCATTCTGAATCATA
This sequence comes from Gadus morhua, assembly GCF_902167405.1. Classification (NCBI taxonomy): domain Eukaryota; kingdom Metazoa; phylum Chordata; class Actinopteri; order Gadiformes; family Gadidae; genus Gadus; species Gadus morhua. The sequence goes on along the minus strand of NC_044061.1, from coordinate 2,978,718 downwards.
ACACGGGATATGGAACTGCCAGGCGGAAATTGGATTGTCTTATTATCCGTCTTCTGTAACGTTTGAAAACTAGATTCGGGGAATTATGAATCCAAGGCATTTCCTGGAAAAAAACTATTTAATAGAGACACTCACAGAGAAGTATAATAATCTACCCGGACGCACATCCACGAACACCCACACGCTTTCACACAAAGTCACACACAATCACATGCAGTCAAACACGCTCACGCTCTCTCTCTCTCTCTCTCTCTCTCTCTCTCTCTCTCTCTCTCTCTCTCTCACCCCTGGTATCCACTGTTGATGTTTCAGGTTGGATTTATTTCCCTGCCTATGGGCTGTGTTCTACCTTATCTCCGGTGCTGTCATAAACCAGCCTAGGTGCCCACACACACATACAGAAGGCTAACCCTGAAGTTATTAATCAACAACAGAAAACACCTGAAAGCACAGCACTGCCTCAGAAGACACAGTAACACTCATCCCACTGGTGTGAAACCACTCCGGTATGAGCTACGAAAGACCACGATTCCTTTTCGACTGCAAACACCGTAACTATTTCCAGTATTTGAGCAGCCCCAAATGAGCCAACGCTGGTGTTTCCCTAACCAATTCGTGCTCCGTATATTCACCAGGGCTCGGAGCTAGCCCGCAGTAGTGCATTAGAAACGCGACGTGTACAAATACGTAGCAAGAAGCATCATTGAGGGGAAATATAACTAATGGTCTGCCTGAAGGTCTCTCGCCGCTATGAATGTAGACCTGAGAGGCCTGGCGACTGATTCAGCTCACACTGAGTCTCCGCACGTTGCCAGTATCTCCCCCAGCGCACCACAATATGCTACGTGGGCATTCAGAGCTGCCGCCGGTGGCTGGTGGGGTTTCCCGACTCTGCTGAGTAATTTCTGTCCTTCTCCGGGCCGGCGGCCGAAAGCGATGAAAGGTTTGAGATGTCATCAACTTTGGAGATTACAACCTATTAGCAAACAACGCACTTTGTTTGTGCCAAGGGGCGTGACTGGAGACCAATGAGACGGAGGAACTAGTACTGTGTACTGTTGCATTTAGCAGAGGATTTTATCCAAAGCGACTTTAGAATAAAGTCGCTGATCTTAGTTTGTCAGAAGGAAGAGAAACAATATATTGCTGTCGGTAAAGTTAGGAGAACTGTTCATAGAACTAAAGTGCCAAGCACAAATAATGCAGTCTGCATAGCAGACTCTGCTATGCGAAGGTTGACTCTGAACAAGTGGGTCTTGAGTCTCCTGAATAACATGGTTATTTCCTTCTGACTTCCTCCTGAAAGAAATTCTACCTTTTTTGTTCCATCTGACACAATAAGGAGACAAGGCGGGCTATCCATGGCCACCTATGCACCGCCTGTATAGATGCTTAATGGGTTGCATTTATATAGTGCTTTTCTAAGTGGCCACTCAAAGCGCTTTACAACATTGCATTCACCCATTCATGCACTCATTCACACACTGACGGCGGGGTCAGCCAAGCAAAGCAACAGCCGGGGATTGAACTAGCAACCTTCCGGTTACCAGCCAACCCGCGCTACCGCCTGAGCCACATGCCGCCCTGTATAAAGCATCTGTAGGCTCCTGCAGACTCACAGACACAACCTGGTTGGAACCAATCGTTCACATACTCTTATTCATTGACCTCAGTACGTTGTATAACCTTTGTCTTGTGTAACAGACAAAGGTACAGACACGCACTCATACAGAATCTACGATGTCCGTCAATCTTCTTCTGTGTTTTCAGACCAAATCGTTCTCTTCTCCGTCACTAAGTCATGTTTGAGCACGCGCGTGCTAGCACCAAAACCATCACTAATTCGATCCACTCTGTGATTTTCGATAAACAAAACGTTAAATACATTTGAACCCTTACCCTGTCCAAGAAAAAAGCCTTATCTTAGCACCCCCGCTAGGGCCCTAGCTTACATTAGCTTGCAACTAGCTCTGAAGATCCACACCTTCCTTTCAATGTCCTTCTTGTAGCGAATAGATATTGTAAACAAGTTACTGCAAGTTAGAAGTAGATCAAACAATTGAGTTGTTCAACAAAATATGAGGGACCTTTGGGCGTTCAACGCACATACACACACGCACACACACACGCACACACGCACAAATGCATGCACACACACGCAGATGACTACGACTGATGAGTTGCCACAGAGTAATGCATCCACTTTAGCTCATGGGAGGGAAGTGATTGAGTGAATGTGTGAGTTTTCTGAGTGCTTAAGTGCCCGAGGCCTTAGTGTTTGTGTGTGTGTGTGTGTGTGTGTGTGTGTGTGTGTGTGTGTGTGTGTGTGTGTGTGTGTGTGTGTGTGTGTGTTTGTGTGTAAATGTTTAAGTGAGTGTGTATCTCTGTGTGCACATCTCCTATAAAGCAAGCACTAGTGTTGTTAATGTGCAGGATCTGTTCCTTTGTGGTGACTGTCTGTCTGAGACTGTAAGGGAGCTGGGAGCTGTAGAAGGGAGAGACTCCCTCCCTCCCCCCGGGTGAGTTTCCTCTCATGGTGTCCAGAAGGAGATTATTTCCCCTCTCCCGTTTCCGTCTATCTCCTCTCAGTCTGTGTCTGTCTCTTCTGTCCTCGGGGCCTTTCGCTGCTCTTTCAAACTCTGTGATTTTCTCCTCCTCCTCTTCCGCCACCACGAATATAAAGGAAGAAAACGTGACACAGCATTCCTTGTACGTGGCACGAACGTACACACACACACACACACGGTCACATTCACACACACACACACACACACACACACACACACACACAAACATATACACGACACTCACACACACACACAAACATATACACACACACGGCCACATTCACACGGACACACACACGGCCACATTCACAAGGACACTCACTCACGCACACAGACACACACACACGCTACGTGTTGGATAATAAGTGTTCGGTTCTGGAGAGTGGAAAGCTCCCAGCACTGAGTCCTAGGCAGTCTGTTTGTCTGACCCTCCTGAGGTGGTTGTGTGTCCTCTTGGACTGCTCGTTAATAACTCAATATGGATGTCTCCACTGTGCGTAGGTCTCGAGAAACACCTGTCTTCATCTCTGTAATAGCCAGGCCCCAGTATATAAAACTACCTCTGTTGATGAGTGCTCTGCATCACTCTGTATACTATAACTTCTTACAAAGATTATTTATGAATGTTTTATATTCCCCTCCATTTCATCATCTCTCTCCCTGTCCCTAGAACTATGTCGGTCTCTCTCTCTCTCTCTCTCTCTCTCTCTCTCTCTCTCTCTCCATCTCTCTCTCTCTCTCTCTCCTGACGCATACAAGCACAACTATAACACACACCACACACGGACACACACACACACACACACAACCCGAACCCGTCTGAGAGTGTGTAGCAGCTGGCTCCCAGCTGAAGTGTGGCACTCTGGGAATGTTCACACTCTCCTCCTCCGCTGAAGGAGGGCGGCAGACAGACAGTAGGACGTGGAGATCTGGGATTAACCAACATTCTGCGAGGATGCTGGGAGACGCGGGGGACTGAAGCCTCGTGAAACATCGCACTGACAAGATCACTTGACACTGTGATGCCACTGTGTCCCCCCCCCCTTATCCATCTGTCTCTCTCTCTCTCTGTCTCTCTTTGTTTCTCTATCTCTCTCCACTGTCTCATTGTCTCTCTGTCTGGTTATTGGTAAGACCAGGAAGAATGAAATCCACAAGTTGGTCTTTGTTAGGTAGGGCTTAAAAGTAATAGAGTCTGTTTACACTGAGGCTGAGAAAGTTAAAGGATGGGGGAAACCTGGAAGGTTGGATGTATGTAAGGTGTTTTGGGTTTGGTTTATGGAGTTTTGGGTGCCATGACGCCCCGATTTTCCCGTCTGGGATAGATACAGTGTAGAGGCGTCCCTGAGCGAGACACCTCACCCTGACTGCTCCCGACGAGCTGGCTGTCGCCTTGCGTGGCTGAAACCGCCGTAGACGCGTGAATGTGGGCATGAACGGGTGAATGTTCGGCAATATATATACCCTAACCCTTTTTTTTTGCTTTGAGTGGCCACTGGTTAGAAACGCGCCATAGAAATACAATCCATTTACCATAAAGTCTATCTCATCATTCAACCTTTTGACCTTTGTCCCTTCCCTCCCCAAGATGGCCGCTCGCTGCTGCTGGCGCCGTGCCTAGCGGACACGCCGGCGGCGGAGGTCCTGCAGCGCGCCGTGCTGGAGTCGCGGGTGCGGGAGGTGGAGGCCGAGAACCGCCAGATCCGGCTGCGGCTCAGCCAATCGCTGGGCACGGCCGCCCAGCCCCAGGAGGGTAACTACGGCAACCAGCAGTGGGGGGCGTCGGCGGACACGGGGCCGGAGGACGTGGAGAACACGGCGGAGGAGAAGAACAACCACACGGAGTGCCCGCGCGCGCCCAGCGTGCAGAAGTGTGAGGTAGGCGGCGAACGGGCACCAGAGCTCGCTGGACCCACGCTCAACTGGTTCAAAATGATGACTCAAAGGTCGGATCAGCGATGCTATGCCGAAACATAAATAATCACATTCATCTGACCCTTCCTCGCGACTAGCTGCCCGCCCCATAAGCAGGCCATCAAAAAACCTTGTCTCTGTAGGCAGCCTGTGCTCCGAGATCACGCACAAAGACAAATGGTACTACCAACCACTCAAAACCAAAATAAATAGTATTTCAACCAATCACCGACAGGGGGTGGGGTGTTGTGGGGTTTTGCGCTAGGTTTATGATGTTTTTTACTGGATGCACGAAACACGGAAGGGAGGGGCGAGCTGGCTCTGTTTGTCTGGGATCTCGCTTCAACTACCAACAGAAGTGACGTCACCCAAAATCGCTGATACAAACTTTAATTTTCCACTTTTTAAAATGAACCTCTGAATATGCATCAATGTTGCTTTTTTTTTGTTAAAGGGGCTATATTAGGCCACCAGGTGTGGGTGTGATTAGCCATAACAAGCCATTTGAAAATCTGCCTCTTCCTGTGATTTAGTGACATCACAAATGGGTGTGTCCCCATAGATGTATGTATACCGGACACGCCCACTTGTGATGTCATTAAGGTCGATTTTCAAACGGCTTATATATATATATATATATATATATATATATATATATATATATATATATATATATAAAAAACATATTTATTTTTTAATATGGACACTATTTTCACAGATATATTAAAGCCGGATAAGATCAGCTGTTATCCAACTGATCTGAATACAGCATTGATGTCAGATATCTGATATGCATGCATTCACCGTCTCTCTCTCTCTCTCTCTCTCTCTCTCTCTCTCTCTCTCTCTCTCTCTCTCTCTCTCTCTCTCTCTCTCTCTCTCTCTCTCTAGCTGATCCATGTAGCGTGTGTGTGTGCCGGTCACAACGCCAGCAGAGATGTGGTAACTCTGGTCAAGTCTATTCTCTTCCATAGGTGAGTAGAGAGAAATCCTAACATTTGAACATGTTTTGGGAATTAGTTTTGTATGAAACTAATCTGGTAGATGACTAATCTGGTAGATGATTCAGCTCGATTTTATTAGAAAATAATGATTATATACAGAATGTGTCTGCATTTCTGTGAATGTCCATCTTCCTAATCTCTCTCTCCCTCTCCCTCCCTCTCTCTCTCTCTCTCTCTCTCTCTCTCTCTCTCTCTCTCTCTCCAGGAGGAACCCGCTTCACTTCCACTTCATCACAGACACGGTCGCCCATCGGATCCTCAGCACCCTGTTTCAGTCCTGGATGGTTCCTTCGGTTCAAGTTAGCTTCTATGACGCAGATGAACTCAAGGTGAGGGACTTATTCACGCGAATGCTAACTCAGGTAATGCTTCTGTGTTCAGTCAGACCTTATTGTTGCACACACCTTCTTTTTCAACTCGGTATAATGAGTGTGCTCAGTGGAAACAATGGCAGGCATACAAAGTCAAAGTGAGCCAAAGTCAAGCACTGCGTTCTCAGTATCAAAGTAAGATATCTTAGGTGAATGAGGCCTTTGAGTTCTGAGGTAACAGAAACAAGACACGCTATCTGAAAGGAATCAATCCTCACCAATGCAATGTTTCCACTCTTAGAGCAAGAGTGACAAGAGCTTGGATGTGCTTGTGTGTGTGTGTGTGTGTGTGTGTGTGTGTGTGTGTGTGTGTGTGTGTGTGTGTGTGTGTGAGATTGTGTGTGTGCGCCGTTGTATGTGAGTGATTGTGTGTGCGCCGTTGTGTGCATGTGATTGTGTGTGCTCCCTTGTGTGTGTGTGTGGATGGATGAGTGTGTGTGATTTTGTGTTTGTGTGCCTTTGTGTGAATGTTTTTGTGTTGTATGTGTCTGATTATGTGTGTGATTGTGTTTGTTGGTGTGTGTGTGTGGGATTTTGAGAGTGTGCGTACGTGTGTGTTCCTGTCAGTGCCAGATTTCATAGCAAAAGCCAGGCACAGCCTCTGGCATTGTTTCAAGAGCTCTCTTCCCCCCACTGATCGACCTGTGCCTCCTCTCTCCTCTTCCTCTCCGTCCTCCCCCTCTCTGCTATCAACATGTCTGGCTCAGGCTGTGTCACATCATCACATTCCCATCCCTCATGTTCTCAACGTGAACAAAAGCCTCCTATTATACTGCTTGTCTGGGCCTACACTCGCTGGAAGGGAGGAAGAAAAAAGAAAGGGCCGCATATTCCATTAACTCAGTTTGAATACAAGAAAACTGAGAAAAAATATAAATAAATCCCAGCGTCTAAGCCGATTATGTTTGCAGAATACACATTTATGCAGATCCGGTTACACTGAATCAACCAAATTAATTAACTGCTGCTATTTGTCTATTTTATAAAAGGAAAAAGAGATTCACATGCGTGCCAAAAGTTGATGCCATTATGATTACCCCCCCCCCCCCCCCCCCGTGCAGTAAGTACTGCACAAAGCCTGAACAACGATCCTGACGTCTTCATAGCAGCCATCTTTGATGATCTTGACTCCCCTCTGTCTTTGTTATGAAGAGGCTTTCCTACTCGCCGGCACCAACAGTTTAACTCACGTGAACCGTCCACACTAAACACACAACCATGATGCAGATCTTACCTGATTGATGTCCTCCGTCTTCCTCCCTCTGCAGTCGGAGGTGTCGTGGATCCCTAACAAGCACTACTCGGGCATCTACGGCCTGATGAAGCTGACCCTCACCAAAGCCCTGCCCTCCAACCTGTCCAAGGTCATCGTCCTGGACACAGACATCACCTTCGCCACGGACATCGCCGAGCTCTGGGGAATCTTCCAGAAGTTCACCGGTATGGACCCCGCGGTTTCACTTTACCACAGTAATGCACTGGTATAAAAGGGTGTAATCCCTACATTGTGTATTGTAGTGTCATGAGACTGTAATGAAACATCAGAAACAGTGGTTGAAAAATAAACTGTGCCATTATTTTGGTTGCTACTCATAAAATTAAAACAAAGTAGAAGTGATTTTTTTTCGAGAACTGATCCTGTCTTGGTAATTTCTCAATCTCGATTCTCGAGTACATCAATATTCTGAGCCCCTGAATGAATAACTGAAGGCCTTTTGGTTCTTTGTCTGTGAAGACAAACAGGTGATCGGTCTGGTGGAGAATCAGAGCGACTGGTACCTGGGAAACCTTTGGAAAAACCACAAACCCTGGCCTGCCCTTGGGCGAGGCTTCAACACCGGTGAGGAACACTGTCAGATTCCATCAGCGTTCATTTCATCACCATCAAAATCGTACAATTTTCAGAATTTAATTGATTGCTCATTGGCTCATTACTAAAGAACCTAAAATGTGGAATTATTGAAATTTCTTAACTATGAAATCCCAAAACACACTTTAAATTATGTGATAATTGTGTGTTTAATTGTACGAACCCTAAATGTATTACTTTGTTTTATGCTGGCCTCTTGGCCAGGTCTCCCTTGGAAAAGAGATTCTAAATCTAAATGAGACTTTACCTGTTAAAAAAAAGACTTAAGAATAAAAATCGGTGTCGAGAAACAACATCTCAGAATGAGCCAGTGTTTTACCAGGACGTAGAGCTGACGGACATGGCCTTGTGTTTCTGCTCGCAGGGGTGATCCTGCTCTACCTAGAGCGCTTGCGGAGACTTCGCTGGGAGCAGATGTGGAGGCTGACGGCGGAGCGAGAGCTCATGAGCATGCTCAGTACATCTCTGGCCGACCAGGTCTGGAAGCACATCGCTCGGCTTAACCACCTTGTCCACAAGTCTGCTGATACAGAGCAGTCTGCGTTGAAGACGGTGTGTAACCCCTGGGCGTTTCCCCGTGTTCACAGGACATCTTCAACGCCTTCATCAAGCAGAACCCCGTCCTGGTCCACCAGCTCCCCTGCTTCTGGAACGTCCAGCTGTCGGACCACACGCGCTCCGAGCAGTGCTACACGGAGGTGTCTGACCTCAAGGTAGGACATGTACGTCGCTTGTGGACGCCAACCAAGGTCCTTCCTCTGGGGGAACGAATAAAAAAAAAGGGACAGTCCGTTGTCTTGTTCACACGCTCACCGATCCGCTCCTCTCCCTGGCTGAAGGTGATCCACTGGAACTCGCCGAAGAAGCTGCGCGTGAAGAACAAGCACGTGGAGTTCTTCAGGAACCTCTACCTGACCTTCCTGGAGTACGACGGCAACCTGCTGAGGCGAGAGCTGTTTGGCTGTCCCAGCCAGGCCACTCCGGAGAGCATCCGGGTAAGAGACCCGTCTCTCACACGCTCACATCTCTATCCTCGATCCTCGTCTCCGTTTAGTCCTGGTAGACATGTCCGAGGTTACAAATGGGTCATGTTTTATTCAATATTATTAAAGGTTAAGTGTGCACACAAATTCACTTTTTCGGAGGGAACCGTTGACCTTTATGTGTTATTTTTGAATAAAATGCATAGAGTTGCTAAACCGGCGAAATTCTCTGTAAATTACAAAAAGTCGGATACTTCTGGTTAGAACCCCTTTTCCACATCGCTAGTTTTCTATTGGCTGCGCACTCTCGCTCTAGCGAGATGTGACTTTGGACAACATTTGACACAAACTCTAACACCCACTCCTATGAAACCCAACTGTCGGATTGTTTCTAAAACATTCAAAATCCTAAAATCGCCTTTTTGACAACTTGTCAAACCGATGACAACCCATAGGTGGACGACTCGTTCCACCGTTAAAGGTCTGACTCCGCTCAACGTCTCACTCTGTCCTGGGCTTCTTCTCCTCCAGCTGCAGACGTCGCTGGAGGACCTCGACGAAGACGACCAGTGCTACGACTTCCGGCGGGAGCGGATCACCGTGCACCGAGTGCACCTCTACTTCCTGCAGTACGAGTACACGCCCACGGAGGACGACGTCACGCTGGTGGCCCAGCTCTCCATGGACCGGTGAGTCACGCACACACACGCGCCTTGGGGGGGAATTCTTCGGACTGTGTAAAAATAAAAGTAGCCTCTGCGGAGAGAGGCCACACATCACGACGACACGCATTCAAAGGTTGGAGCACTGTAGCGAGACCGAACAGTCGCTGTTAAAGCGTGCCGGGTATGTCCTTGAGGGCTCAGCCGCAGATTGGGATGCCACTACTCCCTCCGGCCATCTCAGGGTGTAGTTCGTGGTATAGCTGCGATAAAGTCCCCTCCCCCAGGGCGATAAGCAAAGCGCGAACTGCGAAATGGCCTCCATAGATAATAACTGAGAGCTTACAGTGTCTTAGTGTCTTGATAAAATCTTGTATTATGGAAATTTCCATTACAACCCTCATACACACACACACACACACACATACAGACCTTTTCATATAATATAATATGACAGGATTTGAGATTTTCGAGACTAGGAACTCAATTCCATCAGCATCAGTGAGACATCATCACCACCCTCCTCATCATCGTCCTCTTCCTCAACTCCGACCTTAATGTCTTCCATCAATAATGCAGTAACGTAGATCTCCTCTCTCTCCCTTCCTCTCCCTCCCACTCTCTTTCTCCCTCTCGCCCCTCGTTCTCCTTCTCACTCCCCCCCGCTCTCTCTCCCTTTCTTTCTCTCTTTCTCCCTCTCTCTCTCCCCATCCCCCTCTCTCTCTCTCTCTCCCTCCCTCTCCTTTTCTTTCTCCCTCTCTCTCTCTCCCCACCCCCCCTCTCTTTATCTCCCTCCCTTTCTCTCTCCCCACCCCCCTCTCTTTCTCTCCCTCCCTCCCTCTCTCTCTCCCTCTCCCTCTCCTCTCCCTCTCTCTTTGCCCCTCTCTCTCTCTCCGCTCTCCCCCCCTCTCTCTCCCTCCCTCTCCCCCCCTCTCTCTCTCTCTCCCCTTCTCTCCCCCTCTCTCTCTCCAACCTCTCTCTCTCTCCCCACCCCCCTCTCCCTCTCTCTCTCTTCCCCCTCCTCCCTCTCTCTCCCTCTCCCCCCCTCCCTCTCCCCCCCTCTCCCCTCTCTCCCTCCCCCTCTCTCCCTCTCCCCTCTTCCCCCCTCTCTCTCCCTCCCTCTCCCCTCTCTCCCCCCCCCCCTCTCCCCCTCTCTCCCTCTCCCCCCCTCTCTCTCCCTCCCTCCCTCTCCTCTCTCTCCCTCCCCCTCTCTCCCTGTCTCACCCCCGGACCCCCCAGGCTGCAGATGCTGGAGGCCATCTGCAAGCACTGGGAGGGGCCCATCAGCCTGGCGCTCTACATGTCCGACGCCGAGGCGCAGCAGTTCCTGCGCTACGCCCAGGCCTCCGAGGTCCTCAAGAACCGCAAGAACGTGGGCTACCACGTGGTGTACAAGGAGGGCCAGTTCTACCCCGTCAACCTGGTGCGGAACGTGGCCCTGAGGAATGCCAACACGCCCTACGTGTTCCTGGCCGACGTGGACTTCCTGCCCATGTACGGCCTCTACGATTACCTCAGGTAGGGCCTCCGTCTCGCAGAGGGCCTCTCCCCCGGTGGATTCAGGAGGGCAGCGGTGCGTTAGGGCTCCATTAGCTTGTCGTATTTATATTTAATACAGATCGAGGAAGAGACGTATCGGTAGATCCTCCCCCTCAGTGGCGAGAGAGAGTCTCGGTGAATAATTAGCCTTGATGCGTCCGGTTGGATGTTTTTCTACTGGCGCCGGATACTGGGGGAGCTGCGTGATTGATTGACACGTTGATAAATACTGAAGGCGTAGGAAATTGTGAAGGATAACTCAATTAGATATAGGCACATTTAAGCCGGCTTAGAGACAACCGCGGGGAATGTGATGGAAGAATGTTGCGACAAATGTCACTCTATCTTTCTCTCTCCCTCTCTCTTCCCCCCCCAAACCTACCCCGCACACTGGACCCTGATGTAATTGCATAATATAAATGTGTTTATATGTACTTCTGGATCATTTATTATATGCAATGTTATTGACCGATTTGTCTGACGTTTACTGTTCGTCCATTTTGTTGTTTGTCCACTGTACCGTCTGTTACCTGACCTTGTGCGCTGCTGGATACCTGAGGTTCCCCCAGGGGATGAATAAGGCATCTATCTCAGTATCCGTGTGACTGACCGTGTGTGGGGTTCCTCTTGGCAGGAGGGCGGTGGTGCAGCTGGACATGGCCCACACTAAGAAGGCTCTGGTGGTGCCGGCGTTCGAGACGCTGCGCTACCGCCTGTCCTTCCCCAAATCCAAAGCAGAGCTGCTCTCCATGCTGGACATGGGGACACTGTACACCTTCAGGTACCAGTTAGGGACCGTACACAATACACTGTTAAACACCTTCAGGTACCAGTTAGGGGCCGTACACAATACACTGTTAAACACCTTCAGGTACCAGTTAGGGACCGTACACAATACACTGTTAAACACCTTCAGGTACCAGTTAGGGACCGTACACAATACACTGTTAAACACCTTCAGGTACCAGTTAGGGACCGTACACAATACACTGTACACCTTCAGGGACCAGATAGGGACCGTACACAATACACTGTACACCTTCAGGTACCAGTTAGGGACCGTACACAATACACTGTTAAACACCTTCAGGTACCAGTTAGGGACCGTACACAATACACTGTTAAACACCTTCAGGTACCAGTTAGGGACCGTACACAATACACTGTTAAACACCTTCAGGTACCAGTTAGGGACCGTACACAATACACTGTACACCTTCAGGGACCAGATAGGGACCGTACACAATACACTGTACACCTTCAGGTACCAGTTAGGGACCGTACACAATACACTGTTAAACACCTTCAGGTACCAGTTAGGGACCGTACACAATACACTGTACACCTTCAGGTACCAGTTAGGGACCGTACACAATACACTGTACACCTTCAGGTACCAGTTAGGGACCGTACACAATACACTGTACACCTTCTGGTACCAGTTAGGGACCGTACACAATACACAGTACCGCTTCAGGTACCAGTTAGGGACCGTACACAATACACTGCACAACTTCAGGTACCAGTTAGGGACCGTACACAATACACTGTTAAACACCTTGAGGTACCAGTTAGGGACCGTACACAATACACTGTACACCTTCAGGTACCAGTTATGGACTGTACACAATGCACAGTACACCTTCAGGTACCAGTTAGGGACCGTACACAATACACAGTACACCTTCAGGTACCAGTTAGGGACCGTACACAATACACAGTACACCTTCAGGTACCAGTTAGGGACCGTTCACAATACACTGTTGAACACCTTCAGGTACCAGTTAGGGACCGTACACAATACACAGTACACCTTCAGGTACCAGTTAGGGACCGTACACAATACACTGTTAAACACCTTCAGGTACCAGTTAGGGACCGTACACAATACACTGTACACCTTCAGGTACCAGATAGGGACCGTACACAATACACTGTACACCTTCAGGTACCAGTTAGGGACCGTACACAATACACTGTACACCTTCAGGTACCAGATAGGGACCGTACACAATACACAGTTTAACACCTTCAGGTACCAGATAGGGGCCGTACCAATACACAGTACACCTTCAGGTACCAGATAAGGACCGTACCAATACACAGTTATACACCTTCAGGTACCGCGCAGATAGGGGTCGTACAAAATACGCAGGTAAATATACACTGTAGACGGATCCATCCCAATAGGGTTCAGTAGTTTTGTGTATTTAGCTGTTGACATTTAAACAATCTGTGAGCAAGCACTTTCTCAGTTTAATGTATTCTTACTATTGAACCTATTAGTTAACTATGATCACCACAAATGAACCCAACAGCTAAGGATAAACTGAGTACCTTCAGTATCAATCACACGATCATTCCTTTCAGGTTGAGAGGCCAACATTGATAGATATTTCCCAGGGTTCCTTTAAACCTGTACCATAACCCATCCTCTCCATTCTGGTCTTCCGCCCGACACCCTGCCCGTCCTCCAGGTATCATGTCTGGACCAAGGGACATGCTCCAACCAACTACGCCAAATGGCGGACGGCCACCACCCCCTACAAGGTGGAGTGGGAGTCGGACTTCGAGCCCTACGTGGTGGTGAGGCGCGACTGCCCCGAGTACGACCAGCGCTTCGTGGGCTTCGGCTGGAACAAGGTGTCTCACATCATGGAGTTGGATGCACAGGTAATGTCTTTGGGGTGCACCGGTTGTTTAAATGTATTTTCTTTAAAAGGCGCATACAATTGCAGAATCCCTAAAGTGATATATTTTGTAGTCAGTTGACGGAACCACACTGAATTATCATTCTAAACGGATCCTTTTGAATTTCCTGTCGGCAGGAGATAAAATCGAGGGGCAAACAATATCATGCCGTTTTTTTGACAGTTATTACAGGGTTCGATGTGTGTTCTGATTGGAGGATTTTATACGTGATATATACAAAGATGCCTGGATTAAAAACCCTTCTGTATAAATTGAAGGTGTAGGTATAAGAAGAAATGCCACAGCCATCCGTCACCTGTTATTGAGAGGAAATTGCTGTGAGGATATCGTTCTAGAATGGAGACGATTTTAGACCACTCTCAGCTCAATTTCAACCAATCAGCTGGTTGAAATCACCTCTATCACATAGATACACACACTTTTATCGCTTAAAAGTTGCGGGATGGAATCAGAGAGGGGAAGGGGGTGTTTTTTCTGCTTTCTCTCGCTCTCAAACCCTCAAATACCCCCCATCACAGCTTCGATTCACGTGTGAGCCCTGCTAACATCCGTACTCTCGCTTTCCCTCTGACCCCTGCAGGAGTACGACCTGATGGTCCTCCCCAACGCCTTCATGATCCACATGCCGCACGCGCCCAGCTTCGACATCTCCAAGTTCCGCTCCAGCCCCAGCTACCGCAACTGCCTGGGCACGCTGAAGGACGAGTTCCACCAGGACCTGTCCAGGAAGTACGGCTCGTCCGCCCTCAAGTACCTGACCGCCCAGAGGAACATCTAGCGTCCCAGAGACACGGCAGAGACACGGGCACACACAGAGTGGGAGAGAGAGAGACAAAGAGAGAGACTCATCTCAAAACGTGGGTCGGACGGCCCGTCTTCTACAGCCACATACACGTGAAGCGGGCGGGAAGGGAGGGAGGGAACACTCGAGCAGATGAAAGGGCTGACACGACACAGCAGCCCGGTGCAGCTTTACGGTGCCCTTGGTTTTTTGTCGTCTTGGTGTTTTGGGTTTTTCTTGAGTCTGCGCAATCCGGTACATTCGGTTCTCAAGCGGGGGGGATGGGGGGGTGGGGGTGAACGACCGGGGGTTGGAGATGCCAAACTGGAGGGAGGCCACATGGGACTGTTGCTGGAGGATCGCTGGTGGAGCAGGAAGTGATGTCGCAGAGGAAGAGCGTCAGGATACCGCTGACCAGACTAGCTTTAAGGCCAGGAAGAGACAAGATACAACCATATAGTTATGATTCGTTGAGACAATCAAGGCTTATTATTTTGGGGGTTTTCAGAAGACACACTTGAGCTACTCCGTCCGTACAGATAGACGGACATTTAGCTCGAGGACAGAAAACATTAGGTAAAGAGAAATTATTTGAAATATCCAAATGAGAAGATGAGACAGAGGCTTGGAATTGGAGCTGGGGCTATCGTTTGAAAGCCTTACCAATTTTCCATGATATTTAATAAGATATTTAATTATATTTTCATTTTATCCTCTGTGTAAATTACAACCAATGAATAATAAACGTTGGCATAGACAATGTTTTGATTACAATGTTGATTAAGAATGACATAATTTGCTTCT
Source organism: Gadus morhua (assembly GCF_902167405.1). Classification (NCBI taxonomy): domain Eukaryota; kingdom Metazoa; phylum Chordata; class Actinopteri; order Gadiformes; family Gadidae; genus Gadus; species Gadus morhua. Next base: position 2,963,511 of record NC_044061.1, on the reverse strand, counting down.
CTTTATATTTTTCTGACCCCTTGAGAAGAGAATATATTGTGTTCCTTATAAAAAAACAGAATTGCATATAGATCTTCTGTGTGTTTGAAAGTTCAGCACGATGTGCGTTTGCGTGTGTGCCAGTGTGAGTGTGTGTGTTTGGGGGTATGTGTGTGTAAGTGTGCATGTGTTTGCTGATCTGGCATGACTCTAACATGCTCGACCCCGTGGTCCTGTTATTATTTTCTTTGATCACATCGAGGGCGTGTATATTTGCTTGCTTCGAAACAATTGCACTACCTGCTATGTTTTAATTTGAGAGCTAAATGGTAATTAATTAACAGTTAATTACAAGCGTTCATCTTCACTGTTGTTTTATTCCTGCCGCCGAAAGGAGCAAAATAAATCCACAGATGTTATAATTAATCAATAATTACACTGCACAAATAATGACTGATTGGGACCAGTTAGCATGACCAATTTAAATTACAATTGGGGCTAATTCATGTTTTATTATAATTAGAGTTACGGTATCGCTAGTGATACTAAAAATCAATTCCTGATTTTTGATCGAGGACTAAAGTAAGGTATTCCTCGGTAACGTGTCTGATCCACTGGATATATGTGCCATCTACTGTACTGCAAGCCCTCTCAACCTTCTCTCATTACCTTTAACACTTTAATCTCTCGTCATCCCCCTCGTCCTCCTCTTTCTCCATCCCTTCTCCACGCTTTGAAGTCAGCCCGGTCAAGCGGCTGTCCCAAACTAACGCCACACTCTGATATTCACCCAAGAGATCCCCGTTGTGGCGGAGATCCGGAGTGGCTAACGAGCTCGTGCAGGGCTCAGTGCGCTATGTGTCGGGCCCCTGCCGGGCCCCTGACGGGCTCCCCTGACGGTCGGTACCCAGCATCGTCGTAGCGACGGGGGTGCTATCATGTCCTGTCGAGTCCCCACCACCACCCCTACCACCACCACACGCCTCCAACATTGACTGTGCTGATTTGCGGTAAATGCTAGTGCCTTTGCTGTATTGTGAAAACTGGATATTGATTGTACTGTTGTACTGACAGCGCCTGGAGATGGCCGGGCACTCTATTTATTATTGTTGGACTCAAATCAATCATATTTTTCTATGTAAGTGCTTTAAATGAATTCTGCCCTTTTTTTAAATCATTGCCTCTGAGAGTTTCTTGTTATTTGTTTTCCGTGCAGAACCACTGTGTAATGTCATGCGTTGAGGTAGACGGGGAACCGGCTTTAGGTTGGGAGTGTTCTAGGATGAACTGGGTTCTCTGAAATGGTGTACATTCTGGTTTTCAGAAATTGTATTCAATATTTTATGTAGTTATATTTTGATAACTTAAAATAAAAAAAGGACGAGTTTGTGAAGTAAGCTGAGGTAGAAAAAAGAGCGTATTTAATTTGAAGTGATTAATATTAGGTATTTGAGTGACGCAAAAATAGTGGGAGCTATTTCAAATGAAAGTTACAGTGTGTAATCATGAAACCATCGTGTACCAATCTTATTCACATAAATAGCTTCCAGATTCACACAATAATAATGTAGTTTACTACTAATTAAGAATTGATATTAATTAATTTCATTCAAAACTGTCCTGATGACAATACCTAAATTAAATTATTTAGTTCCATTGTTAAGACTTTTCACACTTTATTATATAAATCGATTAGGACGTCCATATCAGTTATGTCCAGGAATTTCATAACCGACAATTTGTTTGCCCCATAAAAATATCTAAATTAAAAAGTGCGCAATATTGGCTTATCTCACACACTGTCCCAGATAAGATCCTTGTTAAAGTCTTATTTGGGATAAGCGGTTTAGGTAAACATTTGTATCCTTGTCACAAGCGCCCCAATATTTATAAATAAACACAATATGCTACTACAGGGGAGCCAACACAAAATTAAAAAACAGAAGCGATAAGTTATTTTCCGCAGAGGCTGAAATGTTTAGGCCAATAGCCGTAAGGTTTATGCCGAGTTAACCTTTATCCCCGATTATTTATAATCGTATGATTGATTTAGGATTGGCCCTAACATTATAATTAATTATTATCGCTAAAATTATGCATTCTTATAATATTGGGTTGAGATATTTAGGTGCTGAAAAATCGACTATTATGCAAAAGTGAAACTAGGATATTGCATTTATTTAGTTAAATGTTAAGAGTCAAAGTCATATTAAAGTCCTAAACACAAATGTGATCAATGATTGATTAGGTCTGTTGTGGGACAATGAAAATCAATTTTTGGACATGCGATAATCCACGGCACATGCGATAACGTGGACATGCGAGATCCACGGCACTTTTGACCAGAGTAAGTAAAACCAATGCACAGCCTTGGAACCAGCACATCCACACCTTCAGCAGTCCCCTTCACACACCACACACACACACACACACACACCCCGAAAGAAAAGCACAATCACATCCCACATACCCTCCGTGAATCAAAAGTCGAGGACAACAAAACTAAGCAAAAGAGTGAAACAAGATGAAGCTCTTTTCCGTCAGCTATTTTCTGCAGTGACATTTACGGCGCCAGCCTGAAGATTGGATTGTCTTTTTGCGCAGATGTATTGCTTGAGTGATGGAACAGGTTCTCGAGAGAAAGTCTGCAAAAGCAAAAACTGTGAGGTCAAGCATTTTCCTCCCCATCCAGTATCAGTCAAAACATCAGTTTGATCATAATTTAACAGTAATGCTCACAAAAGGGAAGTGAAGGGAAACTGCAAAAGCTGGCCCATTCTCACCTTTATAATACTTAAAATGCTATCACACATCTTCAATGACCTCATTGGATCAGTGCCTCTGTAAACCATATATTTATCAGATAGTTATTCAAAAGATTTGAATCATTCCATGCAGTTGAATTCCACTGATTTAATCTGCATAATGTATAATCAGGAAGATCATGAAACCATCATGTACTAATCAAATTCACAAAAATAGCATCCAGACTCACACACTGATAAGGTCCTAGTGCGTGTCCTCAGTGACAGCAGTGGTCGTTCTCTGCATCACAGACACAGTGCAGACCGACAGAAGACCGAACTGGTGTATGTCACACCCCTCACCGTCCTAACGAGATGCGTCTCCCACCAGCACAATGAGTTCAAGTGGATCTCAACGCAAGCTGTGGAGGGAACACAACTTGACTGGGGCCCCATTCTGAGGCTGAAATGTTCTTCAGACGGCAGAATCGGAGTGTTCCCAGTCAGCCATCTGGTGCGGGTAATTAACCCGATCCAGAGGTGTGGCTAATGAGCGCCGTCGTCTGGCGGGCGGCGGGGCAAGACCGCTGAGAGGAAGGGAGAAGCGGGAGATCGTGGCTGCTGTTGTTTTGTTCTTGTAAACCATGCATTTCTACCCGGGTCGTGTTCCTAGGATCCGGGTTCGAGCCCCGTCCTCTCCTCCTCTAGGCTCTGAGAGGCCATCAGCAGGCTGTGGAGCAACAGCACCTGTGGAGGCTTTGAATGAAGTCGTCTGGAAGGCCAGGGTGAGCTCCGGCACGTTATTAATGTCGTGGTGGGGGAGGGTCGATGGACCTCAACTGTATTTCAAACAAAACGAACGGGACTCCTCTCTACCGCGATCGATACCTCCCCCCCTCCCCTCCTGCTCTCCCTCTCTTCCCCACGCCATCCCTCTCTGCTTCAGCTCAATAAAAGTGAGAGCATATTCTCTCTCTCCCTCTCCCTCTCTCCCTCTCTCTCTCTCTCTCTCTCTCTCATCGTCCCCTCCATGTGTTTACCATCGACCGGCCGCGTTGGCGGTGCATCGGCCATAGATAAGCGTAATCCTCGCCGTTGTGATGAAGTCATAAGGCAGGGGAGCGCGGCGGTGGGGACGGCCGGGCGGGCGCTGGGGAGCGCGGCGGTGGGGACGGCCGGGCGGGCGCTGGGGACCGGAGTTGTGTCCACCACAGCCATCGGAGACGTGGGTATCGATTCCGGGGGGCGTGGGCGGGTCAGGGTCCCGGGGATGGGGGGGGGGGGGGGGGGGGGGGGGTTGGTGATGGGGGTCCTGGCAGACGCCACTGCTCCCGGGGGGGATTAAAAGGTGCTCTGAGATCCATAAAGCCTCATCACCACTCCTCTGCCCCCATAAACACTGGAGCCGCTGCCACAGCTTGACCGACCCCCAGGGGGCCACTACTGCTGCTGCTGCTGCTGCTGCTGGAACATTGTGTGGGTTAACAGAGGCAGTCCGGTCGTGGGAGGCTGAAGATAGCACTGCAGGTGTGGCCTTGATGTCGACCAGAAACAACTCAGATGACGGAAGGAATGCTAATGCGGGGGCGGCGTGTGGCTCAGGAGGTAGAGCGGGTCGACTTGAAGCTGGGAACCAGAAGGTTGCTGGTTCGATCCCCGGCTCCTCCTAGCCGAGTGTCGAGGTGTCCCTGAGCGAGGCGTCTAGCCCTGACTGCTCCCGACGAGCTGGCTGTCGCCTTGCGTGGTCGATACCGTCGTCGGTGTGCGATTGTGTGCGTGAATGGGTGAATGTTGGGCAATATTGTAAAGCGCTTTGTGTGGCCGCTGGTTAGAAAAGCACAACATAAATGCAGTGCATTACCTTTCACATGTGTTCGTCATTTATTTTAAATCAAATTTGTAGATAGGGCGCTTTTTGATTGGAAGGGTTCGGGTTTATTAGCCCTTGTGTTGCTCGGTAGAGGTAAGGAATCGAGGAATCCGATAGCCTGTTGGGGGTTGTAGTTTAATGATCGTTAGGTCTATCAATAGGAGGTGAATTAGCATTCTCTGTTGGTTCACTGTGGGTGAGCATGTGTGGGCCGTGCTTCTGTTTGGTTACTGGCAGGGGCGTAGCCAGGGGGGGGTCATGGCCCCCCCCTGTTCAGAGGTTTGCCACCCCGCTTAATTATTGAAATTGTTATTGGCGACAGTAGTTTGTTTAAACACCAGCTACTTACATATTAAAAGAATTCAATCCATGCAAAATATATATATCATTACGTTGCAAGAACGTTTGAAAAAACTGTGGATGTTGCCAAGCTGTCACTCCGATCGAGACTGGCCAATAGAGAAGTGTCTTACATATTTCGGCGTAGGTCCCGCCCACAAGATTCAGCTCAACAGCAAGCAAAGCTTTTGGATTCGCAAGCAAGACTTTTGGATTCGCAAACAAAACTTTTGGATTCCCATTAATCATTTTTTAATCACATTTGTTTTACTTGCAATACATTTTTTTTTGATTGCACTGTCGATAGTTTTGCTCTCAAATACATTTTTTGATTGCAGTGTGGAAAGATTTGCTCTCAAACCTATTTTGTTTGATTGCATAATAAAGACACAAATCTACCTCGTCAACCCTTTAAACGTGGAGTAACAACACCTTCAAATTCATGTTGTTTTAAATATCCCCGAAGACACGCTTAAACTGATTCACCATTCCCATGATTGATTGAATCAAGAGGTAAAAGTATTTCCATTTCCATTTTACATTAATTGCGTTTAGCAGAGCTTTTTTTATAAGCGACTTACAATAAGTACATTTGTCAGAAGAAAGAGAAACAATAATATATCGCTGTATAATAATATATCACTAGGTTAACCCATTTCCAGTTTACAACAAAGATAGCTTAGATAAGATGTACCAGTACCATTTTTTAAGTGTAGTTGCAACAACATACAATAAATGTGTACATCAAGTGCTAGGACGTACAACACACAATAAGTGTGTGAGAGGGGTGTGCGTGCGGGGGTTATGCAGAGTCTAGGTATTTAGTAATGTAATGTGGTTTGTGCATTACCGGAAGCACAACGATGTCTAATGGTGTCCCACAGTGGGCTTACTGGGTCATTGTACGATGTATTTATAATATAAGCGGCCCGTGTATATGGGACAATGTCGAGGAAGTCTGTTTCTGCGTCTCTCCTTCAAGTCGCAGAAGAGCATCCTTATCGGCGGGTAATTAGAGCACAGAGACTTGTTGTAGCGTGAGATTAACGACGTGACAACTGCTTCAGGCTTCCAATGTGCACGCTAATGTATGTCTGTGTTTAGACGCGTCGCCCCAGGTTTCCCATTACGGAGCCAGCTTCTCATCTGGAACACCTACTCACAACATCTGCTGAGCTTGCGCTATTTGTCAATGTGTATGGAGTATGTGAGTGGCCCAGTCTATGTGTGTTGCGTGTGCGTGTGTGTGTGTTGCGTGTTGCGTGTGCGTGTGTGTGTGTGCGTGCGTGTGCACACGGTGTTTCCTGAGCCTGATTACTGGCACTCTTAACAATTGGCCTGGTTATCCAAATGACTCTGAATCTATTTCTGAATCAACATCTGCCACCCGGACCGTCGGACTGAAAGCATTGGACCTGCTGGATGAATCAGCTGAGTGGAAGAGATTTTGTCTTGTACTATCGTGTAATTCCTTTTACAGGAAATGAAGCCCCCATCAGGAAATGAGTCCCCTGATAAGCTGCCTGGGTCTCCACTTAAACCAACGACGTGGAGGTGTATTTGTTTTCATGTTGTAATGAAGAGGATTCCACACTTTACCAGGCATGAGTACATCTGCAGACAGCAACTGTCCATGGTGCTGAAGCACACAACATCTCTCCGTCTGTCCGTGTGTGCGTGTATTTGGGTGGGTGCGTGTGTAAGTGAGGTATTGTTGACTGCATGTGTCACCGGCATCCTTTGTGACGATCAGTCACTGTCTGCCCGTTACGTTATAAAACTGAGACAATCGCTTGCTGAAAAGCTATTTTTATACATCGATGGATTGACTCTGCTCAAATTTAATCACGAAGGAACTTGAGATTTGATATAATGCAACTACCAAAGAATTCTTCCCGGATGAACATGTTGTATGATCCCTTCACACCCCTCATGTATTATATTTGTCAGGATTTGAATTCCACACAGCAGAACTAGAATCTACAGCAAGGCAGCCATACAAATGATGGAGGCCCTTCCTATGTGTGTTTGTGTGTGTTTGTGTGTGTGTGTGTGTGTGTGTGTGTGTGTGTGTGTGTGTGTGTGTGTGTGTGTGTGTGTCTGTGTGTCTGTGTGTTCATATGTGTGTATGTGTGTGTGTGTGTGTGTGTGTGTGTGTGTGTGTGTGTGTGCAAGTGTCCGTGTAGCCAGGTGCATGTGTGCGTTTGTGTTTGTGTGTGTGTGTGTTTGTGTGTATGTGTGTGTGTGTGTGTGTGTGTGTGTTTGTGTGTGTGTAGCCATGTGTGTGCGTGTAGCCACGTGTGTGTGTAAGCCAAGTGTAGGTGTGTGCGTAGCCAAATGTGTGTGTGTGAGACATCCCTAACCTGACATTGAGTGAGTTCGGTGCATGGCCATTAGAGAGGTACGAGAAGCCTGTATTCACACAAGTTGTTTCCAGGCCAACGCCATGAGAACTGTTCAGCACTGGAGGGACTATGTTTGAAAATTGATTAACTGATTTATATTCATGCTTAGCCTTTCGCACACACAGTGAAAGAGAGTGCCGGAGGAAGTAAGACAGAGGAGTAGAGAGAGAGAGGGGGGAAGGAGGGAGAAAGACAGTAAGACATCATCTTTGGCAGCGCAATCACCGAAGAAAAATTGATTATTGACAAATGAATTATTTTAATGCACTGTGGTCTGTGAGAGAATGGTAATTTCATCACTTTGTACACCGAAACCTCATGCCACACACACAATTGTCTCTCCAAAATAAATACAACACAAAGAGATCCGCGGGAGAACAACGGTTTTATAATGGGAACATTTCAAATGATCTTTTCATTTGTCTCTTGCCTCTGAACGCGGCCTGGGGTTGGAACGCTAATTGATATGTGCAGATCGTTCAGACGATCGACGCCGTGGGATTGAAGGAGACAGCGGATAGCATCGGCTTTTGTCCAATCGGGGGACGGATGGCCGATGGCACCTGGTGGGGTGATGTCACCATTAACCACATGAGGCTGATCATCAGAACACGATCTGTAGTCCGACATGCTGGTGAGGCCGACAGGACCAGAAGAGTTCTGCCACCCTCTGTCAAGTCAATAACGTGAAGGTGGGGTGGGCTACTACTCTATGTGTGTGTGTGTGTGTGTGTGTGTGTGAAGATGTGTGTCTGTGCCTGCGTCCATTCGTGCCTGCATAACTGCCTGTGTGCATGCGTGTGTGTGTGTCTGTGTGTGTGCGTGCGTACGGTCATGTCTGCTTGCGTGTGTGTGTGTGTGTGTGTGTGTGTGTGTGTGTGTGTGTGTGTGTGTGTGTGTGTGTGTGTGTGTTTGTGTGAGTGATTGCATGCCCACATATTGCAGAGAGTAAGAGTTGCAAATGGGGACTTTTGAAGAGAGAGCAAAACGCTTCAGCATGGAAGAAAAAATGTAAGACATTCTTTCCTGGTCATCTTCGCCCTGATAATGTGACCAACTATCTCCCCTCAAAATATCACAGCTAATCTTCAAAGATGGTTGTTTTACTATCCCCTCTTCAGCCAATTCCAACTCTGCCATGCCCTTCAAAGCATAGTCTGTTGAAATCGCTGTAATCGTCATCAAACGAGCCCCAGGAATAATTCAACATGGACCAGAGATCCAAGTGGACTGAGACTGAACTCCTCATCCCGTTTGAGGTCTTTCAGAGTAATGTGGGGGAGAAGGGAGTTGGGGGAGAGGGGGAGATGGGGGAGGTGCATCAAGGCGCGTTGCCAGGGTTCATCCTGGTGGCACCTGCTACTGTCAGCAGCCAACGTGGGGGGCTGGCCTGGGGGGGCTCTGCCATCTCCTCTCCCTCCATCCCTCTCTCTCTCCCCCTGTGTCTTTCCTGGTCGCTCTCTCTCTCTCCCTCTCCCTTTCTGTCTCTCCATCTTTGCCTCTCTCTCGCTCTCTCTCTGTATTTGCCTCTCTCTCTCTCTCTCCATCTTTGCCTCTCTCTCGCTGTCTCTCACTCTCTCCGTATTTGCCTCTCTCTCTCTCTCTCTCTCTCTCGCTGCCTTTCTCTCTGCCTCGTCCTTTCTCTCTCTTTCCATCTCCCTCTGAACATGAATAGACAGAGTGTTTGGGGCTGCAAAGTGAGAGAGGAGGGGTGAGAGGAGTGAGACGGAGCGACAGAGACAGAAAGAGGGATGGAGACAAATTTAGATGAGAACGATTAATAAGTAAAGAGAGAGAGAGAGAGAGAGAGAGAGAAAGAGAGAGAGAGAGAGAGAGAGAGAGAGAGAGAGAGAGAGAGAGAGAGAGATGTAGACAGTGAGAGAGAGATGTTTCAGGTTGGATAGTCGGTTTCTCTGATAGTTTAGGGGGACCAATATCCTTCAGACATAGTATACAGAGAGAAGGATATGTCAGAGCACCATAGTCCTGAATTCCATCTTGGCTCCAGGTTAATATTGAATAGATGTACTTATGATGATACTGATACGCAGAAGCATGTTGCGCTGAACTCTATGGAGCCCAGTCTCAAAATGAGTAATTTCACTTCCATTGGCTGTTGTCACTGTCAATTTATCTTCCTCGTCCTCACTTGCCCAACCAGGCACTCAACCATGCACACACGCACACAAACACACACACTCACCTTCGCCCACACACACACACATGCAGTGACATTCACATTTGCACACAAAGACACAGTCATGCACACAAACAAACATGCTCATCCCGTCTCCTCCCATCTCATAACCGCGATCATAGCGGCGTGTGTGGGCCGAAGACACTGTCTTCTCCCTCTCCTGAATACGGTCTGAGCCCCTGTGTCAGCCCAAGAGTCTCTGGTGTGTGTGTGACCTGGTTGCCCACGGTGACAGATGGCTCCGCCATAAGGCAGGAGATCAGCCGGAGCATAGCAGGGCTTTGGTCCTACCCGCCATGAGACACCATAACAGGTCCATGACAGGCCGAGAGAAGCTCAATAATGTGGCTTTGTGACTGTGTGTGTGTGTCTGTTTGTGTGCATGCGTTTGCGTGTGTGCGTCTGCGTGCGGGTGTGTGTTTGTGTGTATCTGAGTGTGAAATATGATTTTCTTCTTTACATTCTTCTTTACATTTCGCTTGTTCTGTTTGTTAAAATGGTTTCGTTCTGTTTTTGATGAGACTGGAAAACGATGTCGTTAACCACTAAAGGGCATTGATTGGTAGCTATCGAAAGAAACCATTGCTCTACTAAACAAATGTTTAACCACAATCATTAAATAGTGTAGTCATCAAAATTGTACACATTCAAGAAAAATTCAGTTATATCCATATTTGAACCCTAGATCGCGGCGGCGGCAAATATCAGCCCCTCTGAAAGCCGCTTGGAAGACAACGCCGCTCTGCTCTTTCTGCGGTGGATGGCTGCCGTGCCTCCCTGCTCCACGTGGGAAGCAGTCTCTGTATGTAGGCCAGCTGTCACCTGAACAACCTGGGAAGGCTTCCTTCTGGAGGAGAGCATCGAATCAGGTCACATCGAGGGAGACCGGAAAGTCTAAAAACAAGATGAAGCGATGACGTAGAACGCGTGGAATTGGTTGGTGTTTTGAGCCCCACTCCCGGCTCTACCTTTTGTGTGTGAATGCGTTAATTCTGAGACCTGACTGTTTGATCTGGGATCACCCCTTAATCTGTTCATTGTGCATTGGTAGCTTCAGTCGTTATTTCTCCCCCTGTGTTCCCGCTCCTGTCTCCCTCGTACGCTCACTGACTCGGTGGTTAACACGCGATGACTGGGGCTGGCGTTCTCTTGCGCTGCCAATAAGTGACACTTCCTTGGTAGATCAAGGCTTCGTCGCTAAAGATAGCGTCGCTCTTGAAAAGAACAACAGAGCCGTTGCTCTAGAGCGAATGTCTTTACGTCGTGTAGCTCTGTTCTTACAGAGAATAATGTGTTTGAACGATCAACCAAAGGACTTGTTATTTGTTATGCTCTAATTGGAGAGTCGTTTCTACAGCTGTAGGCTCTCTACTCTCTGTTCCTCCTCCACCTCTATAGGCTCTCTGCTCCTCCTCCACCTCTAGGCTCCCTGTTCCTCCTCCGCCTCCAGGCCCTCTTCTCTCTGTTCCTGCTCCTTCCTTCGGGAGGTGTTGAGCTGTAGGCCCACAGCCAATCCCTGAGGGGGATGTTTCAAAAACAAACCAAAAGGTAACGGTGGAATTCAAACGTCACAGAAACACGACGCACTCCTTCAAACGCAACCAGATGGATTCAAAAGCGATGACACCTGCATGTTGTTTCAGGTTTAAAAGGACAAATGACAGATTAAACGACTAACTGTAAGTACTCATATTTAACACATGTTCCAGCATCGAGTACAAAGCTGTTTTAGCCCAGGTAAACAGATGAACAAATATGAACAGATGTTCTAATGTTTTGAGGGACCCAAAAGTTTTACGCTGAAAGACTTTAAATAAAACGTAAAATGATCAGCCCTTCATTATTGTCTCTCCCCCTTAACTCCTAGCAGCAAACTGTATGCTGACGAATGCATCGAGACCGTTCCCAGAGTGTGCATTTAAAGGTTTAACCCTCATGAAGACTTAACATCATTGGTGTAGGCTGACAGTCTTTCTGTGACTAAGGATTCCAATTAGATGTGATGAGGACATGCTTTATAAGGCGCCAATGACAGGCTGATGAGCCAGGGATCATGGAAAGACCAAAAGGGTTTATATTGTCTGCTGTTTAGATGGGAGGCGTGCAGAGATACTGTGAGTGTGTGTGAATTGTAGGGATGAGGTCAAAGCCATGCTAATACCTGTGTGTGTGTGTGTGTGTTTTTTTGAGTGTGTGTGAGTTTGTATGCATGTGTGCACATGTGTGTGTGTGTCTGTTTTAATGTGTGCGTGTGTGTGTGTGTGTGTGTGTGTGTCTGTGTATGTGTGTGTGTGTGATTATGTGTGTGTGCACATTTGTGTGTATTTGTATGTGAGTGTGTTTAAGAATGAGTGTGTGTGTGTGTGCGGTAAAGTTAAAAGATGCTTACCAGAAAACAATGTGGAGCTGATGAGCTCGCTGTAGCCCTCTGCTTCCAGAAAACACTCTTATCTGCTGACATGAACAGGCAAGTGTGTGTGTGTGTGTGTGTGTGTGTGTGTGTGTGTGTGTGTGTGTGTGTGTGTGTGTGTGTGTGTATGTGTGTGTGTGTGTGTGTGTGTGTGTTTTCTTAGTTTATTTTCAATGCATTTTTTCTGTGCCTCTTTGCTAGTACATATTGGTGGGTATCTTTATGGGTTTGTGTGGGTGGGTGTGTGTGCGTGCGTGTGCCTGTGTGTGTGTGTGTGTGTGCGCGTGTGTGTTTGCTTGAGACAGCAAATGAGAGAGAAAGACAGAGAGAGATAAGGAAAGATGGAGAAAGATGGAGAGACAGAGAGAGAGAGAGAGAGTAGGCTTACCTTTCCTGTACGTTATGGGCTGGCTGAGATAATAGCACCCTGTCAGCAATGTTCGGAAAAGCCTCCTCTAAGCAGTTCTCATCTATCCCGTCCTCAAACGGCCAAACTGATACACACTACTCTATGCCCCCTGCAGCAGCGCAACAAAAAAACCTGAACAACCCCAGCATATTCACGTTTTTATTTGTCTCGGTGATTAGGAAACAAACGCAGGAGTGTAAAGTAGTCGAACACCGCTCAAATTAATTGAACCCCACATAATATAATGTTAATCAAATGATTAAAGAAAACAACAGAGGATGGCGCACGTGCTAATGTGCAGAAGGGAGACCACTTCAGCTGGTTGAGTCCAATGAATGGATCATTAAAACAGAATTGTAAGAATTATTAAACATGGAAACAAATGGGCTGAATGATGCGTGCAGAATTCTGCACGTTCCTCTGTTCAGTTTCTGACAAGCCGTTCTGCTGATGCATGCTAATGCTCGACCCGTTGCCCGGTGCAGCCTCCTATGCAGCCTGTGTGTGTGTGTGTGTGTGTGTGTGTGTGTGTGTGTGTGTGTGTGTGTGTGTGTGTGTGTGTGTGTCTGTGTGTCTGTGTGTATGCATGTGTGTACATACCTCCCTGTCTTGGATGATATTAAAATGTATGTGCATGTTATTGTGTATCTTCTTTGATTAATACTACTTTGTGTGTTAGAGAGTGTGTGTATGCACGCCTGTACGTGTTTGCGTGTGTGTGTTGTGGTGCCATATTTATCATATCCTCCTATGTGCGGTGCTTTCTGCAGTCCTCACGACGGCCATCGATCTGCTGCCACTCTGGGCAGTAATAAGGAAGAGGTCAAGAAACGACTGGGGGCAAGATGGCAGCCTTATTATCTAGACCGCACCATAATTAAGGTGCTCACCCATCATCTCAAGTGTTTACCAAATCATATCCCTCTCTCTCTGATTCACTCTCTCTCTCTCGTTCACTCTCTCTCGTTCACTCTCTCTCTCTCTCTCATTGAATATTGTATATTTACACCTGAACCTAATCAGCGAGAAGATCCACTCCACAATGAAACCTCTCTTTCCCTCCGTCTGTCTGTCTGTCTGTCTGTCTGTCTGTTTTTTTCAGCAGTCTGTCTGTCTGTCAGCTGTCATGGAACCTGAGTTTATCGATTGGCCTCTGAAGTGGAGTGAGCACGCAGCAGTCTTGGAGACAATGACATGTGTTTGCAACAGTAGCAAGAGCGGCTGTTGACTCATTCTCTGGCAGGGGAGAGGACGCAGTACCAGGAAGGAGAGAAAGAGCTGGCAGAACTTCAACTGGAAGCACTATTAGGGGGGTGGGACCAATGAGAAGGCCTGTCTCTTCTTCTTTCAAGTCCCCCTCTCCAGATGAACGCTCACATGTTTGGATGGATCATTCATATTATTATTCATATTCGTATTATTAATAATAATATGAATAATGTAGTTCTCATCCTTGTGATTATTAGCCTATCATAAATATTATTAGTAATAATTAGAGTCCTACGCAAACGTGAAGTCTTCCCAGAGAGAGAAAACGCTGCTTTTGCAGAACCTCATTTTAGTTCTTATCATTAATAACTCTGTAAACAAAGATACCGTAACAAGTAAGCACACAGAGGCATAGCGGGGAAATAAATATTAAATTAACATCAATGTACGTCAGCGCCCCCGCCCCCCGTGACATTTATTAGTTGCTGCTTGGGTGACTCTTTGTTTTCATTTGTTGACTTTGTTGCTCCGCTGTCCCGGAGTGCGCCATCGCAGAGAAGCTCATCAGCGGCGAGCGGGCGAGTTGTATTTATAGATTAGGCCGTCTGAGAGAGAGAGCCGCCAGCCACAGAGTAATGATGCGCCGCAAATGGGACTCATCCAAAAATCATTCTCACTGTGTCGCCCAGCGAGGCCCTATTAACCTTGCTGCACGCACACTTAGGCAGCGACACACACTCACGCATACGGACACGCACACGCACGCGCACACACACACACACACACAGATGCGTGCATTTCTGGCGACCGCGAAAGACGAACACTCACGCATGCACACACACATACACGCACACATAACGTAACACAGGCCAACTCAACAAACAAACAACAAACTAATATTTTGCCTGCACTCCCTCAAATAATATCGCAGTGTCGAATGCCATCAATTTGGAAGATCTGCGCTTGGAGAATTGAATTTCACATGGCAGACTTGTTCTGTGAAACTGTTCAAATAATCATTTTCCTACAATGTGATGGATATGAATGCAATCCAAGATCCCATGCAAGCAGACAGCATGTACAGAGGTTGGAATGCCTTCAGGCGTCAACGTGTAACAGACATGAGGCGCAAGCCCTTCAAAGGTCCTATTAAGGAAAATAAAAATGCAGACGGGATGGAGAGTCAATTGTGTTAATCTCTGATTGGAAGGATGCTGAACAGTAAGGCTGCCACGATGGTCAGATATTGTTGTAAGGATTCCGATTCAGTTTAAGTCTGTCACACAAACACACATTCACCCACACCCATACCAACACACATATACAAATACACATTCACACATGCAAAAACACCCACACAGGAACACATAAAAAAACATATATATACACACAAACTGAAACCCACAATCAGCAAAAATATATTTACACACATCTTCCATCTGCTCTTCTAGTCTCAGCGTTAGAAACGAAAGGTCCGTTCTTTTCCAACTGAAACAATAATGGCGCGGTTCGGTCTGCAAAGGTGCGGCACGGGTTGCGTTTCCACCAAAAGTGGACGTGATCCGGACTGAGCCGTATTGAGCCACTCATTTCGCAGTACCCCTCTGTTGGGGTAATCAGACGGCTTCCGTTGATTAGTCGACAGAATCGACGGAATTGCCCACCCGACTGATTCCCGACTGTTACTGTGTCCAATGCACCCGTCCGTCTGTCCACCCACGCACGCACGCACACACTGACAGACACGCACACACATGACTGCACTTAGTGCAGTCATGTTTTCCAACACAAGCATGTATTCCCCACACACACGTGTGTGAGTCTCCCACTGCAGTTTAATATTTCCATCAAAGCCTTCACCACCTGTTGGAACTGGAGCCCACGCTGCTCTCCCAGGTCATTATTAATGCAGCAGTTAATGTGCCCTCATTTAGAATTCAGCCCTGCTCAACACACCACCTTGCATCGCTCTCTCTCGCTCTCTCTCTCCCTCACTCTTTCTTTATTATGCTCTCTCTCTCTCTCTAACCAGGGGTACCTGTGCCTTGGGGTCTAGGTAACTCAACCCACGTAGACACATGAACTCTCTCTCTCACTCTCTCTCTCTCGCTCTCTCTCTCTCTCTCCATGCCCTGCCGGGGAGAGAGTCTTCAATAAACGGGCTCCCTGGAGCCATTCTGGTTCCTGAGATACTTCAGTATTGTTGTTTTCGAACACTGAAAGAGGAACAAACCAAATGGCCGCACGTAGCAGCACTCTGGACCAGGAGTATTGTAATTATCTACAGGAGGTGGCAGGTCGTTTTACTCTACTTAATGTCTTATCCGGCCCCCCGTATGGCGGGCTTGATAGCAGACATCGCCGGTAGACTGCTTAGAATTCACCTTGAGAACCGCTCAAATAAAACAAAGTTTAACGTTTTAAGTATTAATGGAAACGGCTCCTCCCCTATTCATTTTGTATACACCCTGAAAGGGAGAAAGTACAGAGGCCAACACTGGAACCAGGAGCCAAATCTCTTCTTACTTTATAAATAACACAAGCAGTTGAGCTGAGACCCCCGGGGTCAAAGGTCCGGAGGTCTCAAGCTACTTCATTTCATTTTAAAACGAGGCCGCGACCGGTGGATATTGGAAAGACCTGTCACCTGGCAAACAAAGGGAATGATGGATCCGGCCAAATTAAAAACTCTTTTTAAATGATATTAGAAATAGATTCATAACATGTTGGACTTTATTGCTTTTGATACTTATTACTTTATAACTTACAAAATGATTTTTTTATGACATGAAATGACCATTTCATGTCATGCAGCTGCTGCCGTGTCGGAGGCTAAGCAGCGGGTGTGGGAGAAGTTCGGAGAGGCCATGGAGAAGGACTTTCGGTCGGCACCAAAGTGTTTCTGGAAGACTATCCGGCACCTCAGGAGGGGGAAACGGGGAACCATCCAAGCTGTGTACAGTAAGGATGGGACTCTGTTGACCTCAACTGAGGAGGTCGTCGGACGTTGGAAGGAACACTTTGAGGAACTCCTGAATCCGAATAACACGCCCTCTATGTTGGAGGCAGAGCTCGAGGTTGATGGGGTTTCGTCGTCAATTTCCCTGGTGGAGGTCACTGAGGTAGTCAAACATCTCCGCAGTGGCAAAGCCCCAGGGATTGATGAGATCCAGCCAGAAATGCTAAAGTTTCTGGGTGTTGAGGGGCTGTCATGGTTGACACGCCTATTCAACATCGCGTGGGAGTCGGGTACAGTGCCAAAGGAGTGGCAAACCGGGGCGGTGGTTCCCCTGTTCAAAAAGGGGGACCAGAGAGTGTGTGCCAATTACCGGGGTATAACACTTCTCAGCCTCCCTGGTAAAGTCTACTCCAAGGTGCTGGAAAGGAGGGTTCGGCCGATCGTCGAACCTCAGATTGAAGAGGAACAATGCGGTTTTCGCCCCGGACGTGGAACTACGGACCAGCTCTTCACTCTCGCAAGGATCCTGGAGGAGGCCTGGGAGTATGCCCATCCGGTCTACATGTGTTTTGTGGATCTGGAGAAGGCGTATGACCGGGTCTCCCGGGAGAAACTGTGGGAGGTGCTGCGGGAGTATGGGGTAAGGGGGTCTATCCTCAGGGCCATCCAATCCCTGTACTTCCAAAGCGAGAGCTGTGTTCGCGTCCTCGGCAGCCAGTCAGTTTCGTTCTCAGTGGGTGCTGGTTTCCGCCAGGGCTGCGCCTTGTCACCAATCCTGTTTGTGATATACATGGACAGGATATCGAGGCGTAGTCGTGGTGGGGAGGGGTTGCAGTTCGGTGGTCTGAGGATCTCGTCACTGCTTTTTGCAGATGATGTGGTCCTCATGGGATCATCGGCCTGTGACCTTCAGCACTCACTGGATCGGCTGGCGGCCGAGTGTGAAGCGGCTGGGATGAGGATCAGCACCGCTAAATCCGAGGCCATGACTCTTAGCAGGAAACCGATGGATTGCTTACTCCGGGTAGGAAATGAGTCCTTAGCCCAAGTGAAGGAGTTCAAGTACCTCGGGGTCCTGTTCGCGAGTGAGGGTACTATGGAGCGTGAGATTGGCCGGAGAATCGGAGCAGCGGGGGTGGTATTGCGTTCGCTTTACCGCACCGTTGTAACGAAAAGAGAGCTGAGCCGCAAGGAAAAGCTCTCGATCTACCGGTCGATCTTCGTTCCTATCCTCACCTATGGTCATGAGGGCTGGGTGATGACCGAAAGGACGAGATCGCGGGTACAAGCGGCCGAGATGAGTTTTCTCAGAAGGGTGGCTGGCGTCTCCCTTAGGGATAGGGTGAGAAGCTCAGCCATCCGTGAGGAACTCGGATTAGAGCCGCTGCTCCTTTACTTAGAAAGGAGTCAGCTGAGGTGGTTCGGGCATCTGGTAAGGATGCCCACTGGGCGCCTTCCTTGGGAGGTGTTTCAGGCACGTCCAGTGGGGGGGAGACCTCGGGGAAGACCCAGGACTAGGTGGAGAGATTATATCTCAACACTGGCCTGGGAACGCCTCGGGATCCCCCCGTCAGAGTTGGTCAATGTGGCCCAGGAAAGGGAAGTCTGGGGCCCCCTGCTTGAGCTGCTCCCCCCGCGACCCGACCCCGGATAAGCGGACGAAAATGAGATGAGATGAGATGAAATGACCAGCCTTGACTTGGCAGCGGCATTATGGTCCATCCTGCCAGGAGGAAGATTACTATGGATGACGACATATTTCATAATAATCGCTGAAGTCAGAAATGATGATACTGAGTGATGAGTGATACCAGGTTCTGCTTTTACTATCGTAGACAGATGTCATACTAAGAATTGCACGGACGTTATTTGCAGACACGATTACATTTGCAGTCCCCATCCGCTCTGCAGTGTGAACAGCAGAATTGTGACAGCATGTGGCATAGGAGGTAGAGCGGATTTGCTGGAAAAGTTGCTAGCTCGATCTCCGGCTCCTCCTAGCTGCGTGTCGAGGTGTCCCTGAGCAAGACACCTCACCCTGACTGCGCCTGACAAGCTTGCCTTTGCATGGTTGTGACCACTGTGGGTGTGTGAATGTTAATCGATAATCGATAATCGATTCTTCGATGCATCGCGATTCTCGCTAGAACGATTCTGTCTCGATGCAGATAAATTAATAATCTGAATTATTATTATTATTATTATTTTATTTATTTTTGCCTGCTGCAACATTCTGTTCGCCAGAGAGGGATACTTTTTGTAATTTTAAAATTATTGAATTTATCTTCAGTATGTATTGGCCAATCTGATTTGTCTTCAAACGATTGCGATTCAGCCTACGCATAGCATGCGCGCAAACTCACAGCCAGACACAAGAACTGCTAATTCAAGAGCAGAGCCTTCTAATTCAAGAGTAGCTTTTCTGCTCTTGAGCAGAAAAGAAAGATTAGAAAGAAAATAAAACTGAAACCTATTTTTTGCATGCTTCCATATTGTGTTATAACGCAAGCTGCATTGATTATTGCATTGTTCATTGAAAGTCATATTCGTGACAAAAGCTTTCTCTCTTATAAAATATTAGATAAGTTAATTCATCTGTTGATGTCTTTAATGATGATGATCACAAAAGTAGGAAGTGATTAGCAAACTCTGAGTAGCAAACCCAGATGTATATATATATTTTTGAAAATCACGCATGTAAATGTGCATCAAAAAAATTGTTGCATCGAGATGCATCGATAATTGCTTCAGAATCGAATCGTTGACCTCATAATCGGAATCGAATCGTGAGGTGCCAAGAGGTTCCCACCCTTAGTGAATGTGTGCTTGAATGGGTGAACGTTAGGCAATAATGTACAGCACTTTGAACGACCACTGGTGAGAAAAGCACAAAATGCAGTCATTTACTATTCAATTGTCCTTAACCAACCTGAGGATTGGAAAGCTCCCTTCCTCCTAACCAGTATGGCTGTGAAAATGCAATACCTCACACATATCTCCGGTGTGTGTACACAGGAGTCTGATAATAATGATTTACTTATGCTTTTGTACTGCCACAATAGCAACCATACCAAAAAAAAACGAACAAAATACATTTACCATAGAGGAAACGCTGACATGAAAAGAAAAAAAAATGACAGCAAGTCATAAAATAAGATGTATGAAAAAGACATTAGGAAAACAGAAATAATGAAAACAGAGAGCTCCCTAATCCGGGGCTGCCTCCGCGAGATAAAAGACCTCCACATCAACAGCTCACTAAAGGTCCTCGCAAATTTAAACAAAAACATGCTTAAGATAAACTGCTTGGCTCTCTCAAATCCGGTGTGTACACACACACACACACACACACACACAGACACACACACACACACACACAAGTACACATACATAAACACATACAAATATGCATGCACATACACCTACACAGACACACGTACACAAACACACAAAAACACCCACACCCATAGCCACACATGCACACATATACACGTACAAATACACACTCACACACACACTCACATACAGCCACAATTGGCAAAAAACATATTTACACACATACATACCCCCGACCCTCACACACCACCACACACAAACACAAACAAACAAACAAACACAGAGGGATGCCCATTTGAGGCGCACACACACACACACGTGCCCTGATGAACATGAAAAAGGCCCCCTGAACCAACGGCCTAGGGTGATTGAAGAGGCTGGGGGATGAGGTGAATCACTCGCTGCTCCTCAGGGGAAATCGGCAGCCCTGTCAGCACAGTACAAACACACGCGACTTCAAACCTCCATCTCCCAGGAGCGGCACATTACACACACGGCGCTCTCTGGCGGAGGCCCCGGCGTCGGAGTGCAGCCCGTTCACCTCCACTGTAATCATCCCCCTGGTTTAAAAGGCAAAGCATTGTTCTCTGTTGTAGCGGGCTGCCACTTCGATGCTACGCAGATTCACCTGGACACTGGAGTGAGTGAAGAGGGGGTCTTTGGTAGAGATGTTGGTAAATGGATGTTGGTACTGTAGTGTTTGTGATGTTCTCTGCCTGTGTAGTGACTGAGTCACGTGATGGTATCAGATTGGCGCATGGTCTTATGCACTCGCCGATACTCGATACTGCGTTTCAGGCAGATCGGATGGATTCCCGATACTGGTATCGGTATCAGAACAATTCTAGTGAAGAGCGGTTCTTGGGTCGTTACTGCCGAGGCAGACCGGAGGGTTTCAGAGGAGCGCTGTTGGTGGATGACTCTGCGCACAGCAATGAGTTATGTGGGCATTGACGTGGCGGATAATTACCCCCTATTCTCCGTCCGGGGGATAATGCGCTTGATTGACCGTGAGACAAAGGGCCAGGAGTTGATGAAGGGGTTGTCTCTGAGATTTTTCTGCAGAGCATCACAGGGAGAGACTGGCTGTCAGGCACGGGGACGCCGGAGCCGATAAACGTGTTGGATGGGACTGGATGTGCACGCACATACACACACACACACAAGGATGCATACACAAAAACACGCACACACTGGCAAAAACAAACATGAAAACAAATAAACACACACATACGCACACACACACACACACACAGATGCACAAAAACACGCACACACAGGCAAAAACAAACATGAAAACAAATATACACACATACACACATGCCTACACACACAAGCATACACACAAGATGGACGTCTGTTTGTTTGTATTTTTGTGTGTTTTCTTTTTAACATTATTAATCTCAGCTACTGTGGTTTGCTTTTCACCATCTAATGGATGAAGTGACTTCCAAAAGGTAATTGGTCGGTACGATACTGGTAGCTTCGGAAAATAAAAACTACAACAGATAATTACTCACTGTGTGCAATTTTAAATTAATGAGCCTCAATGCAAAAGCTGAAGAGTAATATTTTTACATTCCCTTCTCTTATCATAATAATATGGATGCTAGCCTACTTGAATTTACAGAATTACAATAAAAATAACATTCATACATACATGCTTCATAAATAGCTTACATGCATACATGCATTATCCAGACATTGCCATATATCTGCTTACATGCATGAACTGTACTGCCTACTTGAATATACAGAATTACAATAAAAATAACATTCAGCATGCATCATAAACATCTTATATGCATGCATGCCTTATCCAGTGTATGATTACAGATTGCCTTAATTTCCTATATTTCCAATATATCGACATGCGTCTAATGCAAGCTTGTATGGGTGGGCAGCAATCTCATTGATTATTGATCGATTAACTGTACTTCATCAGTCCTATACCAACACATCCTCCTTCATGCCTTATTCTTAGAACAGCTGTGCCATTAATTACAGTGCGCTGGTCTAACCTCTCTAGGTACGATGTGGCCGTTCTATCAGCATAAAGAGCACGACAAACAATGAAATTAAATGAGCGGCCCTTCTTTAAATAGAATTTCCACTTGAAGGAAATACTTATTAGATATTGTATTATATCATATTGCCAGAGGACTGTGATATACAGTGAATAAATTGGCTGTTTAGTAATGGTTTCAAAGGCTTGTTCCTTCCGTTCCACCACATGGCTCGTTTAAAGAAAAAAAAAAAAAAGAAAGCAAGAAAGCTAGTGAGTGATGAGCGATACGGAGCCAGGGAGGTATGCCAGGCCAGGACTAAGATGAAGGAGAACAACGTTTCCTCCTGTTTACTCCTCAACCCACAGATCTCCTAATTGGCTTGCAGACGTGGTCGACGGGAATCCTCACCAACAACCGGATGGCTTTGTCGTCTTTGTTCTCATCGCTCCTTCTCTCTTTGACCGTGCGCTCCTTAGGTGAGATGAAAGCGCCGTCCTGATGCTCGCGGACGGCTGTTTCTGCCGCTTCCGCTGCGTTCCGCTTAGTGATACGAGGTAACTGAAGAAGAGGAGCGGTGCTAAAATGTCACAGAAATGTCAGAGCCTCGCGGGCGCCGGATTAGAAGCCGTTTGCGGGGTTCATACCGGAGTCAACCGCTGCCGAGGCGGCGGAGAGATCCATTGTTTGGATGCTCCTCTGCTTGGGCGACGCCGGGATAAGAGATGTGGTTTGACATCATCCGCCCGCTGCCAGGGGGGTGAACTTTTCAGGGGCAAAGCGAGTTTCTTCGGCCCTACGTCACACACACAAATCACACGCTCTCAAAAGAGGTGCTTTTTGAAATTGGATAAACTTCTATGCATACGGATGAATTGCCAATGGGTCCGTGTGTTCCTAGATTCTGTTTGTATGTGTTCAGAGGTCTCCGTTCAGAGGCCTCAATCCCCCCTCACCCCACCCACCCAGCTGTCCAGCCACCCTTGCCCTCGCTGCATTTTTCTCTACTTCTCTAAAAAAATCGCACAAAAAAAAACATTGATGTTGAACACTCTCATTTTGTCATCCATTATCTGCGGCCCACCCCCCCCCTCTATCCATGTATCCATCTCTCTCTCTCTCTCTCTCTCTCTCTCTCTCTCTTGTCTGCACTCTCTCTACCTCCCTCTTCCTCTCATTCTTGTATGTACTTTTTCTCCATTGAGATCTCTCTCTCTCTCTCTCTCTCTCCCTCTCCCCCTCTCTCTCTCTCTCTCTCTCTCTCTCTCTCTCTCTCTCTCTCTCTCCCTCTCCCCCTCTCTCTCTCTCTCCCTCTCCCTCTCTCTCTCTCTCGCTCTCAATCAATCACAGACCCACGCTCCGCCTCTCTCTGACAGCCACTCTCTCTCTCTCTCTCTGTCTGTCAGAGGATAAAGAGGTCACCCAGGTGAGGGCCAAGGCCAGACGCTCTGAGGGACCTTGTTTCTGACGGTCTCCTCAGCACTCAGAGCAGGTCAAGGTCTGCTCAGCACAAGGCCGGGGTCGTCAATAAACTGCCGCACGGTGCGGCGCTGGTCGCGAACCTATGGCTAAATAAAGGGAAGTTCAGACCGGGTACCGAGCAACACGTTGAGTATCCCCTTCCTGGTGGCTCCTGAAGCTTTTAGATGTGCTCAAGACTTGCCAATTAATTCCTACGACTCAATTCGGCAGTAGCTCAGGAGGTAGAGCGGGTTGGCTGGTAACCTGAAGTTTGTTGGTTCGAGGTGTCCTTGAGCAAGGCACCTAACCCTGACTTTTAGCTCCCGACGAGCTGGCTGTCGCCTTGCATGGTTGACTCCGCCGTCGGTGTGTGCATGGTGAATGTGAGGCAATATTGTAAAGTGCTTTGGGTGGCCAATGGTTAGCAAAAGCGCTATATAAATGCAGTCCATTTACATTTACTTCCATCCAAGTTTTCCGTTTCAAAGATGAGGTCCTTTCAACAGGATGCTCCGCCATGCTCCTATGTATCAGGACATGAAGTGTTGAGCGAACATTTAGTGGTTCACATCGGTAGTTCGGTAACTCTGTAAGATTTGAGGTTATGAAGTTGTACAGGTACACCAATGGTACGCCGTGGTGACGGCTGGGAGAAATGTTTTATGTTTAATGTAGATAGAAGTCTGTAGCCTTAAGGTTGTGTCAGTGAAACCAAAAACAAGGTTGGTTTTAAAGGGACACACAGAGATATGTGTAGTTGAAGATATGTTTAATTCCAAGTTCATCATTCTGTGTACATAAGGGGAGTTCATTGGATAAGCATTTTTTCTCCGTTTGCCATTTCCATTGTCTTGCAGAGTTACAGTAGCTTAGCTCCTGTTTATGTGAGGGGAACACACTTTGAATTCATCAGAATACGAATTACGATATTTTGCTACCAACGATTCGCCGCTGACAGGTTAACACCCATGTAGAATACCTAGACACAAGCAACTGATCAGATAATTATGTGTTTGTAGGCAAACTATAATCGTGTTGTATTTTCACTGGCACTCAAACACATTTTGATAACTTTCAACATTGGTGAATTGAAGACCGCTCTGAATGCCTCTTTGAGTCGGGATTGCTATAAAAACAGTTTGTTTTCTTTCTCCGTTTCTATTGGTTTTTCGTGGAGTTTATTCAAACATGCCTGAGGTAAAGGGACCTTTGCTACTCTTTCAGCATGTTTCCGTTCCAAGGTTTATTAAAAGTGTGACTCCAGGTGAGACAGTGAGACAGGAGGATGTAAATAAGGACATTTATGGTTTATCATAAATACATATCTTATTGCCAGGGACAAACATGTGCTTTTCTGTTACTGTGAATAGAAGAGTTGCTGTTGTTGACGTCAACCAATAAATCAACATTTAAAGATACCATTTGTCCAAATCATAAAAAGGTTGCCTGTTTCTTTCTTCAGTTAAGGTCAAAGACTTTTTTACATATTTTTAAAAATAAATCCTAACGTTGAGTCATGGTTGAGTTTAGGTATAATGATGAGACGGTTAAATTTAGGTTTTAGGTGTGAGATCAGCCATTCTGTCTCTCTTCCCACACAGGCAGGTGGGATTTTTGGTTAGTTTTGGTTAGGTTTTATGTTCGATCTTTGTCTTGTGTTCCATCCTTCAACTTTCCCACAGCTACACTACACCATCACCACAGATTACACAGACTTCATGTTAAGGCGTCATATTGATTACTTTGGATTAATAAACATAAAATTCAGGAGCGGCCTCCCATCTTTGTTCTTTCTGCCCGATTGTAACAGAGCTGATATTCCCTGTGACCACATGAACACCCAGACACCGTGTCATTGTGCTGTCCTCCATAATGAATCTGTTAAAAACCGGACACAAAGAGACAATTTGCTAAAACATTTAACGGTGGAACCTGGGATTCATAGGGCCGGTACGCGTGCCCCGGACACTGCCTGGGCTTTAGTGCTTCCCTCTGCACACTTCCATCCAGATAGTCCTGTTCTTTTTCCTTTTAGATCCCCTCTAAAGCACGGGCACACTAATTCCTGCCTGATTAATACCCCGGACAACAACACGTTTCCTGTGTCTGCGATCACTCACAGCCACCGAGGGGGGTCGGGGATGAGGTGCGTCTCTTTACTCTTCTTTCCAGGGCCGTTGTGCTGCAGATGGAGAGGGAGCTGCGACCATCCCTCTCTCCCCCATCCCTCTCTCCCCCATCCCTCTCCTCCGGATAACCCCCACACACACAGTCTGGGGGTGTTAACCAGGCGTGCTCTGTCGATATCCTGCCTATCTGACCTTACAGCCCCCCACCCCGCCCGGGTGATGGAGGACAGAGTGAGGCTTAAGGGGGGGGAAGGGGGGGCATCTTGAGGGCAACCAGAGACGAGCTTGGGATATCAGGGAGAAACAGGGCAGGGCACGGACGTGACCTTTCCTTGACCTTTGCTGGCTGGAGGGTGTCATCGCCGTGGCGATCAGTCAGACTAATGAACTGCCAGAAGATTGACTGATTCTTGGAAAGGAGGAACACACACACACACACACACACACACTCATACATATAGAAACACACAAAGACACACACACACACTATATATATATACACATCGCAGGGGAAAACGAAAACGAAAAGTGAAATGCACTCAGATCCTAAAAGAGTGGGACAAGAGGAGTCATCAAACAAAAGAGCCAAAAGCAGCTCCTCCTCCTCCCAGCTGCTGAGTCAGCAGGATGCGCTCTCCTAAGAGGCAGCAAGGGGCGAGAGAGCACCGAGAATGGGGGAGAGAAAGAGAGAGAGAGAGAGAGAAAGAGGACAGAGAGAGAGAGAGAGAGAGAGGACAGAGAGAGTGAGAGAGAGAGAGAGAGAGAGAGAGAGAGAGAGAGAGAGAGAGAGAGAGAGAGGACAGAGAGAGAGAGAGAGAGAGAGAGGACAGAGAGAGAGAACGCACAGAGATAGAGAGAGAGAGAGAGAGAGAGGACAGAGAGAGAGAGAGAGAGAGAGAGAGAGAGAGCATAGGAAACTGCTGCGCCTCAGTTTTGATAAGCAGCCAAAGAAAGCGCTGAACCTTTTTATCTTGGGACCCTGGCAGGGGGGAATAATGTTTCCTTTTTCTTCCCCTTTTTTAATGAGTGAGCGTTTGTGTCTCTCACCCTCGTTCCCTTTCTGCTGTCCTAAGACGCTGCCAACCAGAAGCTGCTCCATCATCATCTGCTGACGGCCCCGCCTCTCTCCCTTAGAACCCGGCTCGGTCTTCTGGAGATGACATCTGCTGGAGAGAATAATACATAAGGGGTTAGTACACACTCACACACACAGGCACACACGCTTAAACGTGAACTCACACACGCACTCACACACATACTTACACGTGAGCACACACATGCAGGTGAACGCACACATGCACAAGCACCCACATGCATACACACAGGCACACACATGCACGCACACACATGCTTACGCATGAACGCACACACATGCACGCACACATACACTCTCTTTTGGCATCACGTCTTTCACAAAACGAGTGGCTCTGCTAACAGTGATACAACATGTATAAAGACTCCAAAGGGGGTTAAGTACTGTCTGGGATTGCTAATGAGTATGATGCCAACTGACTTGGATAGTGTTCATGAATGATAATATTATTTAAACTCATCAGCAACCGCACAAAATACAATCAATGACAAATACTCACTACCCACAACCACCCACACACATAGGGTGGAAGGGAGTTATAAGTAAATATAATCAGGATGCAATCTTGGAAAATGTACTATGCCTCAAATAACCATTATCATACATTAAAAACGGATCTATTTTTATTGTCCAGTGAGCACATTTGTGCCGGCCGAGCTGTAGCGTAGAGTACCTTTCCAGGAAACCAGAGCAATCTCCCTCCAAATAGATTATGAGTGAGATGGAACGAGATTCCAGCCGAGTGGGCCGAGGAGAACAACTTGAGAATCACCCTGGAAGACGGATGCTTCTGTCGCCCCAGGGTCCCAGGATGGCCCCCAAAACTCAGATAATCATTTATAGATTGGGTTACAGAACTAAAATAGCACCACTCGTCACATGCTTTTGACTTCCTCTTAGTCCCTCGAAATCCCACCATCCAACCCTAGACTAGACCGAATCCCCCCCCACCGTTCTCCTGCTGTCTGACTCCAAAGTGGACCAAAGTGGAAGATGTCTGGTGTGTAGAGCCGTTCGTGTTTCAGCAGCTAACGCGCCGATTTGGCGCGTTTGCTGTGATCTGCACTAAACGTCCAATCCACGCCTTTGAGTCAAAGCACGGGGGAGGGCTTTTGATGACCTGGCCCCATCTCTTCTCTGTAGAGGCGTCACGCAAGGCGGCCGGGCGGGCGCGGGGGGAGACGGGGACAGGAAAACAAGTCGAGCACAGAGAGAGTGGTTTTGGGAGAGGCAGGCTGGAGGCAGAGGGTGCTTGGGAGCGATTTGAGATGGGCTCTCGCGGGGAGGGTCCCCTGCTGTGAGGCGCTCTCGGGGGGGGGGGGCATGCTGTGTGGTAGAAGAGGGGTTGTGGATACTAGGATTCAGACCACAGTGTTTACTTTAAAGTCAAAAGCAAGACGCTTGATTTGAACCGTAAAGTGCTGGCTCCAGGACAGTTGAGGTCTGGCGCGGAAAAAAAAGTAAAACCATAAACCATCATAAAAAAAATATCCCGAAAAAGTGTTTTGCTGCGACTCACACATTCAGACGCACACACATGCTCGAGAGAGCGGGTGAAAAACACACACAAAGCCCTCTTCTAATATATTCATTTATCTCTCACACCATCATGTGATCGTCTGAATGAAAACGATGTATTGAATGTTTTCTTGCTGTAGTACACAAACACTCTAGGTGAAAGGAAAGGGAAGAATGCCATGAAACTTCTGCTGCAGCACATATGCTCACAAATCCGAGCGCTCACTAGATCATTAAATGCACAGCCGTTCCCTTAGTTACAACTACGTCAGCTCTTTTCACAAGCCATTTATTTAGTCCAACCTTTTTTTTCACAGCCTTGCTTTCCCCCCCCCCCCCCAATACACACGCACAAACGCACCAACACACGCACACTATCTCCTCTCCAACTTTGCTCTTTCCGAAATCATGTGATCAGGATGACAGCACGTGATCAGGATGAGATCACGTGATCAGAAGGAGACAGAGTGATCGGTGTGATATCTGGTGACCCCATAGATGCAGCGTCAATAAGCACCTCTCTATCCATGGGGTTTTGGTGCAGGTCGGGTCCATACCGGCCGATATGAACCCCCCAGGCTCCAGGTCTCTGGCGGGAGTCCTCACTGCTAACGGCTTTAGGGCCTTCCTCCTCCTCTCAGCCAATCAGTGGAGGAGCAGACCTGCTTTGGGAACTGTCTGTCGGACTGCCAACTGCCTTATGATCCTCATCTCGCACACAGACATACACACGTGCACACAGGAACACACACAGTCCAAACAGACGCACACATAAATGCAAACACAAACACACATACAGAAACTCACACAGACACACACACACACACACACATACAGACACACACACACACACACAGGCGTGCACACACCCATCAGCTTCTCCCCCTTCCCACTTCCCCGCACAACTTTACACATCTCATTTGCATGTTTCTCTTTCCTATTAGAGCCTTCGATGTCCAGGGATACGGCAGGGAATTAGAGATGATCTATGATGGGAAGAGAAGAACAGATTGCCATGCATGATGATTATTTTGGTTTGTGTGTGTGTGTGTGTGTGTGTGTGTGTGTGTGTGTGTGTGTGTGTGTGTGTGTGAGTGTGTGTGTGTGTTCGTCCCATGTGGACATGCGTGCAGCCACAGCAGTGTGTATAACAAATAGACGCTGGTGTTCCGACCGTTAATGGCTCCTTGGGAAGAAATTCATCAGAGTGGCAGAAAACAACAAGTCTGACAATCAAGGGGGTAATGAAGCGTGCGTGCCCTTTGGAGGCCAGCAACGAACACCAGCCACTCCTCCAGTGGTTGACCTTGGCAAATTATCCCTCTCGCCCATCACACACTCGCTGCATATGCTGCTGCTTCCTCTGCTGCTGCTGCTTCCTCTGCTAGTTCCTGTGCTGCTTCCTCTATTGCTGCTACTTCCTCCTCTGCTGCTTCCTCCTCTGCTGCTTCCTCTGCTGCTGCTTCCTCCTCTGCTGCTTCCTCTGCTTCTGCTGCTTCCTCCTCTGCTGCTTCCTCCTCTGCTGCTTCCTCCTCTGCTGCTGCTTCCTCTGCTGCTGCTGCTTCCTCTGCTGCTGCTGCTTCCTCCTCTGCTGCTGCTTCCTCTGCTGCTGCTGCTTCCTCCTCTGCTGCTGCTTCCTCTGCTGCTGCTGCTTCCTCTGCTGCTGATTCTTCCTCCTCTGCTGCTGCTTCCTCTGCTGCTTCCTCTGCTGCTTCCTCTGCTGCTGCTTCCTCTGCTGCTGCTGCTTCCTCCTCTGCTGCTTCCTCCTCTGCTGCTGCTTCCTCTGCTGCTGCTGCTTCCTCCTCTGCTGCTGCTTCCTCCTCTGCTGCTGCTTCCTCTGCTGCTGCTGCTTCCTCTGCTGCTTTCTCTGCTGCTGATTCTTCCTCCTCTGCTGCTGCTTCCTCTGCTGCTTCCTCTGCTTCTGCTGCTTCCTCTGCTGCTTCCTGCTGCTGCTTCCTCTGCTGCTGCTGCTGCTTCCTCTGCTGCTGCTTCCTCTGCTGCTGCTGCTTCCTCTGCTGCTTCCTCCTCTGCTGCTGCTTCCTCTGCTCCTTCCTCTGCTGCTACTGAGGACACGTGACTCCCACTGCTATGAAGAAAGGCCTCTTTTTCTCATCACCGGGGAAATAATGAGGTATGTAGTGCGGCCTGACAACGGGCAAACACTCACATCGTGTGCAGGATGATTGAAACAATGAGGGAAATGTGGGCGCACTCCATGCTTCTTTAATGAGTCAAAATGGAAAATAACAATAATGATAATATTATTTACCTTCTTACTCGTGTTTCCAAGGTATTTGGTTGAAAAAAAGTTGTGTATTAGGTTGTCTGTCTGTCTTTTTACACAGGCCAATCTGACAGGGTGCGGAACAGATGTCTAGCAGGGCAATAAAGTCAACATCTTATTTCACAAGTGCCGAATCATTCTTTATGATGTTTGTGCACTCCTATGATTATGTTTGAGCATGTGAGTATATGAATCAAACAATGTGTGTGTCTCTGTGTGTGTGTGTATGTTTGTGTGTGGTTGATGTCCCTGAGGGGGAATTTATTTGTGTGTGTGCGTTCAGAAACATGTCACACACAATGACACACAATACATTTCTAATGTCACCCCCTCCTGCAGACATATGGGGGTCCTATGGGGAAATGCTTGTGATATTGTAGGTGTACAGTATGGCCCATGCTGATGGGAAAATGGAGGCTACTCTTCTTTTCTATTACAGCACTGTGGGTGAGCTTGAAAAGAATACAAGATAAAAGTTAATTTAATTCTTGACCCTATTTATCTGCCTTTGATCTTGGGTTTATTTGCCATGTTTTTTCCTTGTATGTATTTCACTCACTTTGCCGTGCCTGTGTATTAGACCTTTATTTGCTGCGCGAGTTCGTTGCGGCCGCTCATTATTGCTGTCTCTCAATCTCTCTTTATTTTGGCCTATGCACCTGTTCCAATTATTGGTTTGCCTTTCATCTTGAAAAGGGCCCAGCATCTCCCCCCCCCCCCCCAACAAAAAGCTGGACGACTAGGACTTTAGCTCCGGCTCCAACGCCAAGCTACCTGCCCCGAGTTTACGCTACAGAAATAATGATGTAGGGACACACGGCCCAACACAGGAACACAACATGATGCACACACAATAACGCACACACGCAGGCACAAACACTCGCACAAACACATTTGCGCGAGTGCACATCAACGTACACGCAGTTGCGCACACAAACACACACGTGTTACATACACACACAAACACACACACGAGAATATGGTGAGAGACTGTTATGGTTTATCGAATTTGAAAAAGATAATGCAATACTCACTGTGTGACAATCCATACTTTTCTGGACAAAGACTGAATATCACGTGACTACTGTGGGTTAATGAACTGTTCTCTGTTCTACCAGTGGCGATAAGGACAACGATTTGTATTTTTGTGACCTTCAGAGAGTCAATGTTATCTTCGGTATTTTATCCTTGTATTCCTTGAATGACTTAATTTTCTATATTGATTTTAATTGAATTGGCCCGCATGTTCATTCTGTACCAACTGTTGCTTCTGTCCTTTTTCTGTCCTCTGTTTCTCTCCACCCTCATTTAAAATGTGGAATTTAAGTTCTACTTCAATGCCCATTGTTGAAGCGGAGCTGCCTTGTAACTAAATGACAAGTGACCTTTTGGAGAATTCCCGGGCTCTACTCCTTGAAAAAGAAATGCTTGCTGAGATAAAAGTGGTGTAATTGCAGTGTTCATAATTGGTCTCATGCCGTGGGAAATAAGGTTAGTTATTAAGCGGTAGAAACACTACCAAAACGTTGCATTCAATTACCCACGTAGCTACGTTAAACCCTGTGTTCACCGCCTCGCTAGCTAAATTACCCTCTTACTTTTCCTTGTCTTACATCATTTTAGAGTCACAACGTATTTTGTAGTCGAATGAGTTTGACACTCTTTAACCTCGTCACCAAGCTGCAAAATACAAGAAAGGCAAACACTAAAACAGTGGAAATGTAAGAGTAGCTGTGTACTGTATGATGGAGGAAAGGGAAGTGAGTGACGGTCTGAGAAAGGACAAGGGAGGTGACAGTCACGGTTCCAGGCGGTGATTAGCGTGCGTCTCTGCAGATCAGGAGGTCAAGTGGAGCATGTCTTGTACGTGTGCATGTGTTTGCTTCTCCCTCCTCCTTCATTAGAAATCCATTACATCCTAGCTAATGGAGACTTAATGAGGAAAAAAGCTGCAGGATCGTCCTTCATGTCTGACTCAGGGGAGACTAATCGACTGGCTGATGTCCTGATTGGAAGGATGAGATGGGATAAATGATGAAAAGTAAATTCAGGTACTTTGGAAACTCGCTCCTCGCTTTGCTCTTCATCTAGAGCACGGAAAGGATCCAACTCATGGAAGAAAGAGTAAATACAGGAATAGAAAATTGTTGGCATTTTGATTTATAAAATGATTATGGCAGGGATATGGATATTAGTGGTTGAGTCAGGAAATCGTCCGCAACACTTTTGTAAAGTTCATATTTTAGCTCTATAGGAAAATAATAGATATGTTCTTTGAAAGTGTTGATTATTTTTAGATACAGGGATGACATATCAATAAAATACCCACAATACAGTTTCAATATCGTCTACCACTCCTTGGCTAAAATAAGATCCAGCTGATTTAGAACTAGTTTTGCCACAGGCGATACTCCTTCCGAGGGGGGGGGGGGGGGGGGGTGGGGGGCTGGGGGTGGGTGGGGTGGGGGGGGGTCTCGTGGCCCTACGGAGTTCGGTGGGAGTTTCAGTCCGTCTGTGCAAGGCACCTTCTCAAAAGGCAGGTGCGCCTGCAGCCATAGGGGGCGCCAATATGCCCATTCACCACACAAAGTTCTGATGCATCAGCAGATGATTATTTATTTTTCTATCTGATCGTGGCGCCCCCACGAGTCATGAAAGAATGGCGCTTCTGGCGACTGCCCAGTTCGCCCGTGCCTAAAACCGCCACTGACTACAGCGATGCCAGTATCGCTGGCAGGTTTTCATGGGCATTTCTATGTTTGCGCTGATCCAATATAGCTTTGTCTTTGTTTACTTTCACTGTACATTGTGCTGGTATGCCAGTCACATCATCTGTCTAATTAAATGGAAACAAACTTGTTGGCATCACAGTGCCAACACAAAACGGTGTGCCGTCTAATTCTGTTGACATGCCATCTGTACAGCTAAAACTTTATTTAACTTTATATTTCAAAGCCGTGAACTCCCTTTGAAGACGATTAAACATGGGTATTGATTTATTCTGCAATGAATGAGTGGGTCTGAGGTGGTGCAATGTTTGAGCCATCATTATCGATTACACAACAATTCATTGAAACAAAAAGTATAAATAGGGCGGTTTCACTGATGCGGTTTATTAACACCAATAATGCACACAAAAGGATCCTTTTTGTCAGACAGACATGACCTCTCTGTCGTGTCTCATATACCTCAGAGTTAATGAATACTGGATAAGTAAGAGGAGAAGATCAGACAGCTCAAGGTGATCTCTGCTTGGAGAATTCACTGCCTCATGTCACATTTCCCGTCACATCTGCTGTTGAAACTACCTAAAGAGGTGGTGGACGGGCTTATGGATTCATCGTCAGTGGCTTTTAAACTGCAAACACTGCCATTCATCTAGACTGTGAGATAAAGGGTCTGAATCACAGTTAGATTGGAGACTTTGATTGATGATCAATTGAACTTGGACGAAAACATAGACATGTAAGAAAGGAAACCCGAAGGTAAGAAAAGTGAATATGGATCAAACACTAATGAAGGTGTTTGATTCCTTTTTCTATTGAGTCTGTTTGAACTGAAGAGCCGGACGAACGCGAGCCAGATCCTTGGTGTTGAGCCTCCATGATCTCCCTCACCTTCACCAGGTGAGCTGCGGACATCAAGGCTAATCCGGCAGACTCCCAGGCCCCTGTGTGGTGGGCGACTCCCAGCAGGACTCAGCCTCTGCTACCCCAGTCTTGGCTCTGACAGATACATGCTTTATCCCCTCAGCCATTGGCCTCATCAACACATGGATCTGAGGGGCTTTATGTTTTAGTTTTGGTTGTCATTGATTGATATTCACTTTACCTGTCCACACTGTTGCGTAGCCCACTGTCTATTTGCTGATGGTGTTCATGCCAACTAAGTTAATGTGTTCATGTTAACGCAGGTATTGTTTCTATATATCATTGAATAGGGTAAGGGTCAGGCTCAACCCTAACCCTAATGTTGCAGAACCAAAAGACATGCAAGATTTACTCCACTCTGTAGTGTACTGTAGAAACAATAACGAGATTGAGAGTAGCCGCTGATGGAAACTTAAATATACTATTTGAACTGAAGAGCTTCATGCCATCTGCTTGGAACTCTAATCTGTGTGTGTGTGTGTGTGTGTGTGAAGTGTGGAAAAGCTCCCCGTCGCAAAGCCCAAGAAATATACCACACTTGACAAATGTGACAAAATCAATTTGCAGGGTCCACTTTCACAGACCATACAGACGGGATTCTCACATTTATTTTTAATTGCTCTATGAGTTAATTCAACATATGTCTCTCTCTCTCTCTCCCTCTTTCCAACACACACACACGCACACGCACGCACACACACACACACACACACTCAAAGGCGCACACACACACACACAAATGACCCTGCCTCTCATCCAACCATATAAATATCAGCACTTTTCCACTTTCCGATTTAGTTCCCCTCTCTTCTCGGGGAAACCATTCTCTTTTGCCAGCAGTGTAAATCACATTAAGCTCTAATAGGAAGCTTAGATGGGCACCCAAAGCACCACGGGCCATTACCTACTCCATTTTAAGAAGATGTATTCAGTAATAACTGCCGGTTACTGGAGATTAAGGCACCTGCCTTCCAGCCAGGGCCAATAATGTCTGCCAAGATTGTCAGATTATCCAGCTCTGCCTCACCGCACCTCCATTGATCTACAGGGGGTAAGAGACAGGGAGGGGGGTAAGAGACAGGGAAGGGGGTAAGAGACAGGGAGGGGGGTAAGAGACAGGGAAGGGGGTAAGAGACAGGGAAGGGGGTAAGAGACAGGGAGGGGGTAAGAGACAGGGAGGGAGGTAAGAGAGAGGGAGGGGGGTAAGAGACAGGGAGGAGGGTAAGAGACAGGGAGGGGGGTAAGAGACAGGGAGGGGGGTAAGAGAAAGGGAGGGGGTAAGAGAAAGGGAGGGGGGTAAGAGACAGGGAGGGGGTAAGAGACAGGGAGGGGGGTAAGAGACAGGGAGGGGGGTAAGAGACAGGGAGGGGGTAAGAGACAGGGAGGGGGGTAAGAGACAGGGAGGGGGGTAAGAGACAGGGAGGGGGGTAAGAGACAGGGAAGGGGGTAAGAGACAGGGAGGGGGGTAAGAGACAGGGAGGGGGGTAAGAGACAGGGAGGGAGGTAAGAGAAAGGGAGGGGGGTAAGAGACAGGGAGGGGGGTAAGAGACAGGGAGGGGGTAAGAGAAAGGGGGGCGGGGAGGAGGGAGTCAATCTGTGGAACAGAAAGCAGACGATTTTTGGTGGTGGGTTCAGAGACGACAGACACGTAAGCGCGCTGAGAGGTAAAAGTTTAGCCGGGGATTGGTGTGTGCAGAAATAGTTTGGAGTCTGGGACCATGGTGGGTGGGGGGTTCCGGGTTGGGCGATATAATTTGCTTTCTGTGTGGTGTGATGATACGCGGGACAATTTCATTACACGCTACTATAATGGACACCGAAAGAGCCTCACTTAAAACATCACCCATGACACGGGGAACATCAGCGGCCCGGCCACTTAGCGGCTCTGAGCCGAGCTCCCCGCTGATTGCTTTCTCCCGCGCCCGCCGATACTCGTCACCCCCGCACTGGCAAGCGTGCCATTTGCCAGCACAAAGGGCCCGTCGGCTGGGACAACAGCTATTGTTTGGGCTGAGGATGGGTGATCGATGCTACAATGATCTTTACATGCAGATCGTCGGGGCCGTCTGCAGAGATAGTCATTCTCCTCTATTCATAACCTCATCGTGTTGGTGAGGTTTCTGTTAAACACACACACCGTTCTGGTGTTCAGGAGGCGATGTAAACAGAATCTGGACCCAGCGCTGCAGACTCTACAGTAGAGCCACTTACCATAATAACCACAAACTTCTTTAAAGCTGTTCCACGTCTTCAGTGTGTGTGTGTGTGAGTGTTCTGTCCCCACATGGTCAAGTGCCCTTGGAGGCAAGTGGTGCTCCAGATGTTGCCCCCGTCATCTGTCCCCTGAGAAACAAACGTGTGTGTGTGTGTGTGTGTGTGTGTGTGTGTGTGTGTGTGTGTGTGTGTGTGTGTAGACTGTCGATTATCAAGGAATCATACTGCATGGTATGCATTGTCTTCATATGATACTGTATAGGTTTATCATTGTCTAAGCATGATACTGTATACGTTTATCATTGTCTAAGCATGATACTGTATACATGTATCATTGTCTAAGCATGATACTGTATACATTTATCATTGTCTAAGCATGATACTGTATATGTTTATCATTGTCTAAGCATGATACTGTATACGTTTATCATTGTCTAAGCATGATACTGTATACGTTTATCATTGTAAACGCCATAGCGAAGGGATATGGGCCAGCAGTGAGCAGGAGCATCTCTTTAGAAGGAGCCAGCAGCTCTGCCTGCAGCTGTGTCCATGCAGGTCAGTAATAAGATCAACACATTACAGCTGTGTTTAGCCCGGTCTGCCCAAGCTTCTCTGGCCAAACCTGAACACTCATCTTCCCTATCTCCTTCTCACTAAGCAGAGCACAGCCATCTATAGGGAATCAGAGGAGATTCCAGCCCTGCTCATTTCTATTTGCGTGTTAGAATTTGACCGGCATGCAAATAGAAAAAAATGGTGTATGACGACCGGCCAGTCACTATGATACCACTTGGTATCCATCGGTTCATTCATGGTCACTGTCAATGTAGTGAATGCTTGACAACAGTAAGTCCCAGCTCGTATTGAGCTTGTATAGCTAGTCACTGGCTCAACTGAATTTATTGTTTTTGGAATTAAAAGAGAATTAAAGTGAGTTTAGTTTTAATGTCAAACTTATTCCTGGCTCGTACTACTGTCGAGAACTTTGTTAACACACCTGAAGCAAAAAGGAACGTGCTTGTTTCGTAACTTTTTTTCAAAAAAATTATTCAAGATCTATTTCGGTGTGATTACTGCTGATCAACACCGAGAGTCACAGCTCTATGCTTTGAAAAGTCTGCGCCATTCTTTGTCTCTCACTTACAAATGGGCATGCGGAGCACCACGCCTCACCTCTCTGCTGTTACGGCTGATAACAGGACACCGTGGAAGGTGTGCACAGATCTTAGCACCAGGCGGGTATTAATAACCCTGGGTGTTGGGGAGAAAGCTCGTTTTTAGTTAGACGAAGAACCAACGTTGTTGAGCTGGTAATGTCCAAGAATCTTTGTGAAGAAATCGACTAACATTTGATATGATATGCTCGTATTAACAGCTGGGAATCCTTTCTGACGTTGAGGCTGTTCCTACATGGTGTGTCTGTGGGACGCCAGCACACACACACATGCACCAACATAAACTTCCAATCGCAACCTAAGACCCCGATAGAAATAAAGTACTAAAAAGCATTTATAGAGGCACACTCCCCTTATTTTTTCTTCAGAGTTGAAAAAAAACTCCAAACTCGCGACGTGCCAGTCATGGCCTTTCATGCCGTGAGACACACGCAACGGCTGCGTGTTAGCTTAGCTTAGCGCCGCAACCCGCCACCTCGCCTCGCAGCCCCAGGGCGGCCGAGCGAGCAACAGACTGTCGCCTCGCTCGAGGTGCGACCAGAGTCGCGTCAGATTCCACTCACGAGCGGTGATGAAATGAGCAGCAACGGCCACCACTCATAGCATCGCGGAACGACCCGTCCTGGAAACAGCAGTACCATTAAATGTTAAATGCGCTGCATTTATACAGCGCTTTCTAACCAGTGGCCACTCACAGCGCTGTACAATTTTGCCTCACATTGTCAACCATGCAAGGCGACAGCCAGTTCGTCACTAGCAGTTAGGGTGAGTTGTCTAACCCTAACCATAACCTCGACACTCAGCTTGGAGGAGCCGGGGATCGGACTAGCAACCTTCCGCTTACCAGCCAACCCGCTCTACCTCTTGCGCCCCGTGCCGCCCCGATTAGTATTGAGGAGAAATATATGAGTAAGAAACTCTGCAGCTGGAGGAGATTGGAGGGTTTGATGTGTGTGTTCTGAGGGGAGATGAGATGCAGTCATCAGGACACGCTTTACCCCGCTTGTGGTCGGGTACACAGAGCATCATTACGCAGCACTGGGGGGGAATAAGCTGAATTTGATCTTAATTATTTAGGAATGAGCTGGAGACGTGCGTTTCCTTGCGCCTTATTTTCTGGGGAGGCTCAATAAGAGTGGCGCGCAGATAGTGCTGCGTATGATCCCCGATGCTGGATGGGTATAACTGTTTAACGTTTATGTGACTTGTCTGGATGTTTATTATGGAAAAGAGATTCTGCTCCGTTCAGCACTTTTAGGGGTCTGTTGTACAGTCAAAGCCCTTACAGCAAAACTGCAAATCTCAACCACCACCTGTCTCACTTAGAGGAACTGCAGCCTGCAGCACCTCAATGTATCCCCTGGTGCGACGCAGGTCACGGCAGATAGTTCCTTCACTTTCCAGCCCCGCCTCCTCAACACAAAGTATGCCGTCATGGTAATCTTAAGGGCGGGAGACGGGGTCGACGGCGCTCCTCGCGGACCATCTGGACTCCGGTGAACTCGCTGTGTTGAGTTCTGAGAGGTCCGGAGGGACTGCTGAGGACGGGGGGACGGTCGGACGGGAGGACAGAGACACCTGCAGGGGGCCGGGCCGGGCCAAGGGGATCAGATCGGCGGATAGTGACTCAGCATCTCACTGTCCTGCTCCGAGGGAAGGAAGGAGAGGTCTAAACTGCATAAACGCCCTCACTTTGGGGCGAGGAGGACAGCCATCTGGGCGTCTATCCTGAGGCGCTGCATGGGCACACTCAACGTTGACACGCACACACACACACACACACGCTGGCAAACATGCACGTGCACACTAATAAAAAGCATGCCTGCACACACAAACAGGCCCTAGCAATATTACACAAAAGCACACCCACACAAACTCACATGCACACAAACTCTCTCTCACACACCCACACAAACTCTCACACACACAAACAAACACAAACTCTCACACACACACACACACACACACACAAACTCAGACACACACATACGTATACACAAACATCTACACAGGCTGGAACATCAAAAGGCAAAAGGGCTATTAAAGAAAAAAACATCAGAAAAAGCATAAATGAGGTCTTTCTCTGTCTTGATACGAGCGTGCTAACCCGATATCTTCAATCCTTCCAGGCACTGGGTCCCTGGCTTCAGTTTACAGGAAGCTCCAATGAAATCCAAATCAAGATTGAAACATGAGCGAGACAGAAAACCTTGAGCTATCACAAGTGGGTTTTTTTTAACATTTAATTAGGCAGGAACGGACGGAGCAGGCGTATGGGAAGACGTTGATATTCTCTTCTCTGACAAGCAGTCCCCTCCTCCCCACATCTCCCCTCATCTTCCCTCATGCATGGGAGTGAGGTGGTAATGAAACTGCAAACAGCAGAGAACCTTAAAGCGATGCAGCAGAGTCCTGGGACGCCGGCAACCACGCACCTCCTCCCACTGCCTTACCGTCTTGGAATGTCTTTAAAATACCAGTGAACATTTTGTTTTTATTTTAATTAATTATAATCA
Organism: Gadus morhua; assembly: GCF_902167405.1. Taxonomy (NCBI): domain Eukaryota; kingdom Metazoa; phylum Chordata; class Actinopteri; order Gadiformes; family Gadidae; genus Gadus; species Gadus morhua. Next base: position 2,923,605 of record NC_044061.1, on the reverse strand, counting down.
ATTTCTTCAACGATGAACAACATATTTTACAATGCGGTTTCATCACTGCTCCAAACTCAGGTCCTGTTTCTTTCGTTATGTCAAAGCGCGTTTTTTGGAAGCGCTGATAAATAACACAGCCACAGTGTGTGTGTTGCATTGCGCCTCATGACGTTTATACTCAATCTAGCTCTAGTCTACTCTTCAATCTTATCATGTTATAATTACAGTTACAATCAGGGCATTTAGCAGATGCTTTTATCCAAAGTGACTTACATCGGTTAATACACACATTGACACACTAGGAGGAGCTGAGGATCGAACTAGCAACCGTTCTGTTACAAGACAACTGCTCTACCTCCTGAGCTAAACCCCCCCATAATCCAAGGTGTAACCATTTTACAACAAATTCAAACAGAAACATGTTCCCAGCATCTATGTATTTATTATGTTGGTATGTGGGATGTTATGTTCAACCGTGGTGAAGGACAGATTTCACTGAGAGTGTGTATGCAGAGGACAGTGAAAAACTTGAGGAGATGAGCACTCGCGCACAGAGATAACTTTATCAGCGCAGTATAGGGTGCCAGGGCGGGAAAGAGAGAATGAAAACGAAAACAGGTCAGACGGGCTGCAGAGGAGGAGAAGTGAAGCGGGCAGGCGAAAGAGAAACGGCAGCAAAGACAAAGAGTGGGGAAGAGAGTAGCAGATGGTAATTCATCTCTGCTTACAGAACGGCATCACATTACCAACAAATTTAATCTAATCTCCTCCAAACTGCAACAGATCCATTTGGAGATGGAGCGTGAGTGGAAGTGAGTGGGCGAGAGAGGGCTTTTATCGCCACCACCGCAGAGAGACTCGCATTAATCTCCTTTACCCGGGCAGCGCTCCGTGTCGGACGGGAGAGACGGTGATGACAAGGAGCCTGGATGGCGAGTGAGCAAACGCTCGCCAAAGGCATTTGTTTGGCAGGGCGACCCAGGGAGAAGGAAATAAAGGAGTTCAGGGCTACTCTCTCACTCCTCGGTTGGGCCTCTCTGCGTGCCCCTCCCTTTGAAGCAGACCCCGAATTAGAAAGCAATTAGTCTGAAATGTGTTGAGCACGGAGCGATCTGCAGTTTGATTACCACCATCACCATCATCCTTATCGTCATAATTGTCATCCTCAGCACCGTGTTTTAAAGGACATCAATGCTCAAGGTTTGAGCATTGCCAAGATGCAGTCTTGAAAGGGAGATGGAGGCTTGTGTTTCCTGCTGTCAAGTTACATCGCCGTGATTGTACATGCATGTTAAAACAGCATTATTATTTACAGATTATCTTGCTATCTAACCTCCTTAAAATATGTCATAAAAACATTGTGAAAGCAGTAGTGCTGCCTCTCTGCTCGGTGAGAAGGAGAAAGTGGAGAGATCGTAGTCCTGACAGATATCCATGTGTCCACATGTCATTCTTCTGGAATTATTTGTCCATCATTATTCCTCTATAATGTAACACTCAGCCCCATTGTTCGATCAATCACAAGTCAGCTTCAAAGCGACCCTGGGACTTCAAACCTGGCATGCTCGCTAATTAGCCTTGCTAGAATTTGCATGCTAGCATGCTCAAGCAACCAAGCTCAATTTCTTAGTGTATAGTAAAATGTTGCATACAGTAAACATACAGAGAAGAAAATTGATAGACATGGTGAAAATATCCTACATTTAAAAAGTGGGTTTCTTGTACTGGGTCGGCAGGCACACACATGATGATGCTTTGTTCTTTGAAAGAGCAATTTTCCAATAACTATCGGTTATAACTCCCAGGAAACACGGGGAGACAAAAGGGGCTTTCTTGCTACCGTTTCATTTGAAGGCTTCTCTCCAAATCCACCATGGTAACTAAACTCACTTTTGACGAGAAAATACAGAAACCACGTTACCTTAACATTAAACAATGGCGTTCGCAGCATGTAGAATAACCTTTACCTAAGTAAAGCCGCCCAGTGAGACTTGAAATTAACTTTGAGCGGAGACTTAATGAAATAACGTATAAATAACAAATGCAGCTTTAATGAACTCTAGACAAATGTCAATTATTTCTACAGTGTAATTGCAGTTTTACCTGACCTTATGGTTATCTCTGTAAAATGATGAATTTCTTAGGGTAATTGGGAAAAATATTTTCCAAAAGAGCGACGTCTTTAAAGTGAGCCACGACTTTGGGTTTTTCAATAATAATAAACAGAACCCTTTAATTAAATCCATTCAAACTAAAAAAACAATGGCCTCTCTTCTGTACCACGGGGATGCCACACATAATAGGCTTTTGTTATTTAAAGCATCATAATCCCTGAGTGTTAAGCCTTAAAGGGATACGCAGAGGTATCTGTAAATTGGCGTTTGCCTGTCTTCCTCAGATTCAGACAGTTTTTCGAGAAGGGGTGTTCGCTGGGTTAGCATTTTCTCTCTGTTAGCTGCTTCCATTGACTTGCAGAGTTACAGTAGCCTAGCTCCTGTTCACGTGAGAGGAACACACTTTGAGTGACTTGCCAGATATTTCCATATCTTCTGTAGTGGCTTACTCTAAACGGGAACCACACTCTTACCACACGCTAACTCGGCTCCTCCAAACAAGGATGCGGGGTGGTGGGTGTTGGAAGACCAGTTTATACAAGATTGCAGACAATGATACATGCTGCCATGTAGGAGATCTCAGTCTGACTTGGCCCAGGCGAGGCTGCTTAAACCAGCCATCATCCACCCACAACTCCCAGTCTAAAAACACACTGATCATTAGGCTGCTCCTGGCTGTTAATACCGTCCATTTACTACAATTTATACCATTGAATACCCAGCGGTCTGTACTGTTCTCTTCGGGGATTTGTTCAGCATGTGTGAAGCCAGTACCACCACCAATGCTCTGATGAATAACCACCTTTAGCACGTTTTTAGGTAGCCGGGTTCCAAAGGAGCATAACTGTTATGCATGTCATCAAGGAGGGACCATTGTGAGCTAGAGTGACTGAGGTTAACCCCTGTAGACACTCCCTGTGGATGAAAGTTGTTAAAGATCCCATGGCATGACAATTTCACTTTCTGAGGTTTTCTAACATTAATATGAGTTCCCCTAGCCTACCTATGCTCCCCTAGTAGCTAGAAATTTTGTTGGGTGTAAAACGAGCATTAAGTATTCTGCTCATATGCGCCGTTTTGGAATTTTCCCCGTATGTCGTCATAAGGGGAGATGCCACCTCCCCCTTCTCTGCCTTGCCAGCCAAGGAGACACGACCGTGCCAGCACCACATGTGTGCGCGTGTGTGTGTGTGTGATTACACAAACTGTAACGCAAGTGTTGTACACTTTGTTATTTGGATAACCGTTCTGCTGTTGGTGTTATGGCGCATAACAAGTTGGATTCTCATCTCTGGTGTTTCCACAACGAGACTGTAGTTGGGATTATCTCAGCCATGGTTTAGAAGGAATTGGGGGAAAGGAACTTTGGTTTTGACTCCATGAAGTACATGAACCACGACATGGAGGAGAAAGGGATTGTTGCCAGCGATCGTCTCCCGCTTGAGCCACGCTCCCCGCTGCCCGCTGCCCTCTGCCAAGGGACAACGTCCTAAGCGCTGCCCGCTGCCGAGGCATGGACACAAAACTAAACTACACAAAACTAAATGGACACAAAACTAATTTCAGACCTGTCTGACAAAGTATATTATTATTATTATTATTATTATTATTATTATAAAGAACAGAGGAACATCTTTGGTTTCTGTATTGCTGCACTCATCTCTGGGAGGATGGGGGGGGGGCTACCTGTGTACAAAGGTGTAAAAAAATAAAGCTTTTAAGTTCTTTTAGGTTCTTGACGATGTCAAGCTCACCATTTGTTATCTTGCCCGCTACCCTAATTAGCAACCGTGTTTCGTCAGTCGCATATCAGTAAATAATTGCTCATGAATGTCTCTGCTGTCTGTGCGGATAATTATGCCATCCATATAGTTCACTTGTTAATTGGTGTAATTAGCTGTTAGGATGAAATTAAAAGTTATTTTTCTTTAACAAATAATCAGAAAAGTTTTTGGGTTCGTATGATTAGTTTTTCCGAGGAATTATGTGTGTGCGTTTGTCAAATGTCTACCTCCCCTGACTTAACCTGCATGCACTAGATTAAGCAGCGATCCACCTCTTATTTGCACTTGTTTAATTGTTTAACTCTTCATTGTTTAAAGGTAACAAGAGCAGCGGTTGCTAGAGGTGACATCACCTGACAACACAACAGGAGAGATATCAAGTTCACGCCTGAATAAATACAGCTACATCAGTCCTGAGCCCCTGTCGCTCTGTAATCCAATCAACAGTCAGCAAACATCCCTCCTAATGTTCTGATCAAAACACACATGCATCCATTAGTGTGCATTGTGCGTTCATCAATCCACGTCCTGTAGTGTGGTTTCAGGGTATTAACATTCCCTTTGGCTGAGTGCTTCGTTATCCATGCAAAAATGTACACAAACACAAACACACACACACACACATACAGAAAGCAGAGTCTCTTCCAGACCGTGTTATAAACACTTGCAATAACACAAGCTGTTTTGCAGCACCAAGGACCCCTGGGAGCGTGAACCTGGGTGATAGTATAGCGGATATAAGGTGGTTCAAAGTGTAGTGGCTATAAGGTGGCCCCCACTAGCGGGTAAGAAACATTTTCCCCTGGAAGCTGTTTGTGGCCTTAGCCCCCATGGACCTCCTCACCTCCCCCATAAACAGGCCTATTGCACCGTTCACACCTAATCTCCCCTGCTTTGAAAACATCCACGTCTCTTTTTTCAAACTGACCAACCAACCGCATTAATGTGGATCGCGTGTCCCTCACTGACTGTGAGGGACAGTCGGTATGGTTGTAAGGCTGTAATTATCAGTAGAACAATAGCAAACAACTATATAGTAGGATAGTGTCGTGTCAGTTTCATGTGTACACAGTCATTCAACATCTGAAAGTGTGTGTGCGTGCATGCGTGCGTGCGTGCGTGCGTGCGTGCGTGCGTGCGTGCGTGCGTGCGTGCGTGTGTCTGTATAAAGAGAGAGAGAGAGAGGTCAGTGAGGGTGTTTTGTAGTTGCTTTGAGTTGCAGCCAGCCTGGACACAGGGCATCTTAAAATGGCTCAGTTGGCAGCTTACACCCTGCTGGCGCAACCTAGACCCTTTAGTGTGTGTGTATGGGAGTGCATGTGTGTGTAGCTTGCTTGCATGTGTGTTTTACTTGGGTGTGTCTGGGTGCGTGCACGTGTGTGTGCTTTGGCCTAGATGTCTGTGTGTAGGTGCATGTGTATTTGTGTGTGTGTGTGTATGTGCGGATAGCTTATGTGTGTTCTTGTGCCTGTTTGTGTGTTCATGTGTGTACTCATAGGTGCATATGAATGTGTGTGACCCTCCCAGATATAGCTCCACTCCTATGACACACAAATACCCTCATCGTAATTAACCTTTCGATTAGAAGCTCCCCTCATTCGACCTCAGCTCTCGCACGCTTGCTGCGCCTCTGCCAGTTTGACGAATGTCACAGACACACACACACACACACACACACACACAAACACACACTCACACATGTGAGCTATTTTCAGCATTAGCAGAGTATAATAACAATAATAACAATAACAGGCAACAGATAAATATATGCATCCATATAAATCAGGGATGGGCCACGTACGGCCCGCATCCTCACTCAGTCAGGCCCGCGAATAATAATAAAAATAAAATGAATTGATCCAGCTACTGAAAACTCGGTCAAGAAAGATGAGAAGAATTCATAGAATTCTATGAATTCTATGCGTCTAGTTTGCTTAGAAAATATATCAGTCATTAAAGATATCCACTTAAGTCGCCACTACAACTACTACAACTGCAATGAATATCATGATTGTTGGGTTTGAGTTCATTGTTCAGTTGTTGCACTTAATGTTGGGCCACGTTTTTCAGTTTTGTGACATCATTGAATGATGATGTATGTATGCCATTTGCAATGATAAAAATACTGACCATTCATGTGGCTGTTTGAGCATGGAAAATACGAAATGAATGTATGTTGGTTCAATTAACATACCGTACATACAGTAGGTTATGATTCTGGAAGATTTTTTAGGTATTGGCCATCCCCAAAATGCACCAGGAAATACAGGAAGTACAGGAAATCATATCTACCAAATTCAAAATTGTGTAGCTTCTCTCAGCTCACGTTTAGTTGAAGTGTGCAGTCATGTGGCCCTCTGATGGTTATGATGAAAAATGTGGCCCTCTTTATCATGAAAGTTGCCCATCCCTGATATAAATAGATATAGAGATATGTATACATTGCATGTTATTTGTGCACACACATACTTAGCCTAGAGAGAGCTTATCGATGGAAGCTGTGATTTCCGAGACAGAACCGTGCGGTCCTTGTTTCGACGCTGACAGAAGATTGGAAGTTTCGGTTATTTTGGAGGAAATTGAATGGGGACAATATGGGGAGAATGAAGGTTTGTTCTGTTGATGTGAAAAAGGGAACCATACCATGTATAGCCGTGTCTCAAACAAACCGTATCCATACAGATCGTCGCACAGAAAACCACCATTGCAATTGTATCATGCATATGACACTTTTAATCCACTCATAAACACGGCGCTGTAACTGCACATGTCCCCCCCCCCCCACCTGGCCGCCTGCCTACAGACACTAGAGACCGTCTCGTTGAGGGTACAACGGCAGGCCCTCTGCGGCTACAGATCCTCTCTGGAGCTCGGCAGCACAAGCCGGACCACAGATGTGTTCCCGGACTGGTGAGCAGCCCGTCGTCCTTCAACGTAACCCTGTGGTGCTGGACAGCCGTCAAACAGTTAAGAACACAGGCATTGTGTGAAGGGTGCTATTGGAGGGATAATAATCCAGCCTGGATGATGTCTCAAACACCTGGCAGCTGGATCACCTGGGCCTTCGGGGGTCTAAAGGGGGGATACCTGGGTAAGGAGTGGAGCTCTATTATTTGAGTCGTTGGGTTGAATGAGTGTGGGCAGGAGTAAAAGAGTATCCAACGGGCCGATTGGACAGTAAAGCCTCTGATTGTCAGAGGCCCTGGATGTGTTGAGAGAGGAAAGTGTGGCTAATCGTGCTGCTTTTAATTCCACATGAAACCAAATGATGAGGCAAAAGTTCTCATTCTTTCTCTTCTTCCTCTCCAATAGTTCTGAGAACAAGAAGAAGCAGTAGGACCTTTGCAAAGCGCTACAATACGGACGCCACTATGGAATTCAGTCCATCTGATGACATGGACAGCATTATTAAACTTCCCCAAATTAGAACGATATTAAATTGTAGGTGGGGAGAGAGGAATGAAATAAGGAGGCAAAACTGAGTTTTTCACAGATGTGTGCAACAGCTGTTGTGCAATATGTGACCATGATGCTGTTAACAAATGTCATGTTAATGTTAGAGGCTACGTTAACACTGGCGGAGCCTGGTGTGAATATACAAAGGTGTGTTATCAATTTGTCCAATTTAAAGACCTAACTACTGGGTACAAGGCTTTGAGCTGAATGCTTTTATACTTATGTAATACCACTAGTCACTTAAAAGCCTTTCAGGTCCAGGTGTCTAAATTTAATCCCAGTGGGAAACAGAGAGGAGAGACAACAATGCACAATGAAAATAACACAGTGACACGATTCAGTTGAACAAAGCAGGGCAGCAGTGGGTAGGTACATTAGCTGAAAATATTGAAAGAAAACTCCATGCCAGAGGAAAGAATAGCAGAAATTATAACAATGGATAGAAATAGCTGCGTTAGGGGCCAGAAAGTCATCTCACACAGAAAAACAGAGAACAAAGGAAACTCTATGTGACAGAGAGGAAAGGAACAGAAAAGGAACCTAAACACCCACCTCATCTACACTCCTTTCAATCACCTCCCTTAAGCAAAACAACTGTGGAAAAAGAAAATATAAAAGATATGAGATTTTAAAAGAGGGAAACATTATTTAATCTAGAGGAGCAAGAGTAAACGGCAGTCTCTTATAAAGGTCACACGCAACTGCAGAATATGCAAAGTGTTGAGGAAAGAAACGATCCATTGAAAGGCAAACAACACTGCTCTAGTGACAAACTTTTTCATCATTTTGTTTACATTTTTCATATCAATGTTATGTTTGTCATGTCTTTAATATTTAACAATGTTAATCGGTAAATGTCCTTGGATTTCAAATTATGCTTTGCTGTGTTTTTTTTATGTTTGAAACTAAATATTTATTCGATGGTTAATAATCCTCATGATGTACATCCCCGTATTGCAAATAAAACATGCTCACACAGAATCCTCCCACGCATGTGTCTTTGTGCAACCCTCTATTATTCCCCCTCATCTGTCAACAACTTTTTGCTGTGATGTAGAAACAGATGTTGACATCCATTAGGCAACCACATTTTGCAAGGAACACAACAGCTCCATTATGAAGACTGATGCTCTGATCTAAAAAAAACAACACACAATGTCTTATGCTGAATGTGATTATCAGCCAAAATTGCATACATGAGCAAACAAAGGGAAGCGATCCGCACTCTCTTCACATGAGATATAAAAGACTTCCTCCAATTCAGACTCTGCTCAGATGTTCTTTGATCCCGTCTCGTCCCTGTCATCGCCTACTGTTTTCCATGTATGGCTGCATATCATTAGCTCATCCCCAAGCCAAAGATAACCATTTCTTTATCTATTTATTACTTATCATTCCATTTATTTATTTTGACCCTGGTCACATATGGGGAAAGAGGCTTCAGTAGCTCTTGTCCGGGACAGTTCCACCCCGTCATCATGGAAAGCCGCTACTCAACCATAAATCAGATGGTAATGCTGTATGCTGTATGCAAATGCATTAAAGCATGGGTCTCTTTCTCCTAGCAGGAGAACGCTTCTCTCTGCAATTTCTCTGGCATGGGTATCCATTTTTTCTGAATTAATATCTGATTTACAACACATTTGATCATCATGGGAATGTAATGTATTCCGTCGGATTCCGGTTCGCAGGTTCAAACACCGCGTTAATCGTGTGAAAGCCTTAAAGGGACACTGTGTAAAAATTACTCCCATCTAGTGGTACAATTGTATATTGCATTCAAACTAATAGTGCTCGCTTGTCCAAAAACTACGGTGGGCAGTATGTGCCAAGAAGCTGTGACATGACTCCTACTACCTCATCGAGTCATTCGAGTGATGATGATGAGGTTCGTTATTTTTAACAAACTTCAAACGGCATTGAATCATTAGTGTAAGATAGTGAATTATTTCAGTCATCATTCATGATAGTCATTATTTAAACAATGTTACGAAAACGTAACCCATTGTTCCGAAGGGCCGCTTGTCCGATAAGTCAAACAAGAGGCGCATTAGGCCGACGGTTTAATATGCCGAATAGGCCTACATATAAAGAGTTGTGTATCTCTTTCTCTCTCTGAGAACAAAAATGACAAATGGGAATGAGAGAGGTATAATACTCTTTATATGTAGGCCTATTCGGCATATTGAACCGTCGGCCTAATGCGCCTCCTTTTTGAAAAGTCGGACAAACGGCCCGTCGGAAGTAACTTTTAATGTTGCATTGTCGAGGCAATCAGTAGAGAAATAGAAAAATTCAATCTAAATCAGCAATAGCAGGCCTATAACTTTTTTTTAGTAGGCTAGAGTTTATATTACTCTACTACAACGCATGAACTATGTGCTTATTAGTATTGAAACATTCTTTATCCGTTTACTTTTCGATGTCCGTCCATTGTCAGAGATCATCATCAGGCGATTCAACGCCAGTAGGGAGAGGAAGAGGGAGAGGAAGAGGGAGAGGACAGAGAGGCAGTGGATCGGTGGGAGCTAGGCGAGGAGGACGACGAGGAAGAGGAGAACGAGAGTCAAGAGAAGATCTTGATAGGATTGCCGTTTATTTGTTTATTCCTTTTGCCCTTTTTCCCCTATTATGGATCCCCATTAGTTGTCTCAGAAGCGGCAGACTAGTCTTCCTGGGGTCCAATTAAAATCTGAACATACAAACAATTAATACGTAACGCCGGTAGGCCCTACATGTATTCTGTTACTCCCAAACACTAGCCGCGTTTACATGGCAGATCTATGCCGCATAGATTTCTATGCGGCATAGATCTGTTCCTAAAATGTGTTCCGAATGTACTGTATACATGGCAGTAACAAAAGTGTCCGTTATGTCTCTCGCGCACACCTGACACGTCACTGGACCGGCGGCGACATAATGGATGTCTTATCACTATCGGGGATTTTAAATTTGATTTTAATGAAAGCACAGCGGGAGAGAGCTTTTCTCTGCCTGCTCCTTCAATTAAGAAGGAGGAGGACAGTGCAGCAACGTCAATTTCTCGTCAGATCTTTATATTTACCCTATGCTCCGCCGCAAACAAGAGGAATTTGGATGCGAGTCCGCAGCCAAGACTGGTGGGAGAGAGTGGTCTTACGGGAATTTAGTGACCAGGAATCCTCGAAGGTCCAATTGCACACTACTGCAGGTGCCATCTCTCTAAGTTAAGAAGTATTTTAACGTTCAGCCTGCAAAAGTACTAGTAGTAGCCTACTCATTTACAGTTATCTCGGACGCGCGCGGACACCTCATTAATAAACACCCATGTCCCGTCGCTTAGCAACCGGACACGCTTACCGGACTACTTTTACAGAGTGATAACAAAGACGTGAATCAGGCAATAAATCCACTTTCCTTGACAGCGGTGAAGTTCGGTGTGCTTAAAAGTACCGACGGAGCTCAGTGGAATTGCGAACTACTGCGGCTGCTCTAAGTTAAACCCCAATCTATGCGGAATAAGTGTATACATGGCGATTTAAAACGGACTACACCACCTATTCTATTCGGCATAGAATCTATGCCGAACAGATAATTGAATTCCGAATGAGGCGTATACATGACAATTTTTCCGCAGAGAAATCTATGCGGCATAGATGTGTCCATGTAAACGCGGCTACTGTATAAGTGTTCCACTGTTGTGCCGCCTATGTAATGAATTACACAACCAAGCAATGACAAAAGCTTGTACTTTAGACAGTGACATCGACTTACCTGTCGAGAAGAAAGCAGGCAACATCGGCATCCCTTTCAAAATCTTTCTCCTTCATCAGCTCTTTCCACCTTGGAAAAGCGACTCCGATGTTTACCCTCCTTTTCTGTATTCGCTGGTCACGTTGCATTTTTAACGCTTTTTTTCGTTTTTTTGGCGACGATGATTCCTTCTCATGTGGCGTGGCATCAAAAAAATGCGGTGCACATTCAAATTTGCCGGTAAAACTCGTCTCGCTAAACTAAGCTCTGATCCACCGTCACGCTGGCTCAGAGTGAAAACGCGTTTGCAATTCCTGTACGACGTAGTGCTTTTTGTCCCTCTCGGCAGCTCATAGACCGGAAGAAAATGGAAGCCTCCATGAAGCTTACCCGTCCTATGTAACCATATTGATATTAATATTAATTATTCTTCGCTCAGGAGGATAAGTGAGATTTTTGGCAGCGATAATTTTACACCAATGAGGACTTATTTATGAACGAATATGTTGATTTGAGGTAATAAATTACTCAAAATATTACACAGTGTCCCTTTAAAGTCTTTTTATATCTCTACACCAGAGTCTCATTGAATCACACTTTGTTGCTGGGTCTTTGTTGGCAGCATATTGTTAGGTCGAGGTCACTGGGTGATTTATAAATCGTACCACCTTGTCCTGGGTGAACTGGTGCAGTGGTAAGGGCTGATTAGAGAGGCGAACCGCATCCCTGAGCCTTGAACTTTACATTCAGAATTATTTATCGTTGACGGGGAAAATGATTGCCATGACGATCACTCTGCTCAAGGCAATGGACAAAAGAGAACCAAATTAATTGAAGTAGGAATTGGAAACACAAAAGTGCACAACAGTTAACGTGAGAGTAAGAGTCGTGCCCCCCCCAGTCCCCACCCTGTCTACCGGGGGGGGGGGGTCTTTGATTTTTCTTTTCAGATGGATTTGCTAAAAGCATTCCTTGTCTCAGGCCGCGTGTTTGGTGGAACACAAAGGTCGCTCCGTGGAGACTCTGCGGTCTGGTGAAATATTTACTCTGTTGGACGTTCAATAGCAGGGCAACGGTCGCCTCAGAGCTGATGAAATGCCATCACGCTCTCCCTTTCTCTCTCTCTCTCGGCAGGGGTATTGAAAGGAGAAAGGAATCAGAGAGCTGAGCATTTATCAATGTATCCATACTCTTCACGGTCTCTACATGGGTGTTAGAAATAAATGTATCTATCCAAATGTTGCCAGAGGCGTATGTGATGGTAGACAGTGTGACCCAGGGACTGAAGAGGCAGATGTTGGATAGTGTATATGATGCAAGACATGGTCAGAACTCCAGAAGACGTACTTCACGCAATACAGCATCAGAGTCCGACAAAACGGAATCAGAAAAGAAGGTGGATGCGGTAAAGAGACAGAAAGCAGGGCTGGAGTTAAATAATATATATATAATGTACTTATTGCAAGTCGCTTTGGATCATAGCGTCTGCTAAGTGCCCTTAATTTACTGTAATGAAACGCCTTTCTTAAATTGTAAATCAGTATCAAAATTCACCCAGGATTGTTTTCTACTGTTTGGTCCGATACTATTTATTTTCCACACGCCCATGCAGGATGTGAGAGTTCGCTTTCCCTGGATCGGCATCTACCAGCAACAAATAGTCCTAGTTTTTGGACACTGGATATAGAGTGTGAGATAACTTCACAGAGGGCTGTATCCACTACACACCTGAAGAATATCTTGTCAGGAAAAAAATAATTAAAAAGCGTAATCAACAATTCGTTTGACATTATCCCTAACTAACATTGGAGACACTGATTAAAATAATTGTGATTGCTGAAGATGACTATAATACGAATGAAGTTTCATTAACAAATACAGTAGCATTCGTCGACAAAAAAAATCATTCTGACACATCCACATGGTCACTAGGAGCAGGTGGATGGCATTTTATATTTCAATTAAATAAATAAAAACAACAGGTGCAAACTCATGTATACATTCTATACTAATCAAACTAACTCTGTCTGAGGTTCCTCATCTCTCTTCATGAGGTCTCAAAGCCTACCCACACACATGCACACGCGCACATGCACCAACACACAAACACACAAACTGACACTCACAAAGGCGCATAAATTCTTAGGGTGGTTGTTGATCAGTGTCTGTTCAGGAGACAGTAGGAGGAGAACTCCATTTCTGTGCATGGATTTCTTTGAGCAACAAACCAAGGCTATGGCCCCCCACTCATTCAATAATTGGGGCAGCCTGAGTAGGTTAACATCAGGTCACAGAATAATAATGAATCTACCGTGTGACCCTAGATCTGGAATAAATGCACAATGGAGAAAATGTCCAGAAAAAGAATAAATAAAATAGTACAAAATAAAATAGTACTTAAGTAGATATTCATTGATGTTGACCATGACATTTGATTGTTGTTGACAATCAAATTACAATTACATTTAGGGCATTTAGGAGCCGCTTTTATCCAAAGCGACTTACAATTAATTCATTTTCAAAGAAAGAGAAATATAATACATACAGTACATTTAGTTTAGCTGTCAGCAAACCTCAAGCAACATAACGTCTTACAATGGAAACAATGACCATAGCAAGCAGAACAGCATATCAAACATCCTATCTCCCCTATTGAACCCATCAGTGGGAGACATAATGTCCAGTGAGGAAGACATAAATATTGTTTTTCCAATCAATATGTTCTAATATAGACGGCTAAAAGCCCCGGTAGATGAGCCATTAATGATCCTGCACCGTCAGCCTGCTGTGGCAGCAAGCCTTTCAATAGAGAGACCGTCCGGCCACTGTTCACATCACAAGGAAGAAGAGATATCAGACCACAGAACGAAACGTGAACTATGAACATACAGCTACACAGACAAAAGAAATACAACAAAGTCCTACTCGTGTTGAAGAGCCAGAAAAGAGGGGGCAGTGATCAAAGTCTGTTGGGATCTAGATAAATCACTAAGAGCACTCAATTCTAGAATGTATCATGTGTTACTATTATAATTAGGTTGAATGTTGTATTGGCTGGTGACAATGTCACCAGCTGCATAATAATTGCGAGATCTTCATAATTCAAAGTTTGTGAGGTTGTTTTAGATGCAAGTATTTCCAGTATATTACTGTAATAAGAGAGGACATGAGCTGGTGACTGATGAAGTGTAAATTGATGCCTCAGCTATCGTGGTTTCAGGGCTAGGCATGACTTGAAGAGTGGTAAAGGTTCAACAGTCATTTTGTTTCGTCAGAGATACAAGGTAAACAGAAATGGACTCTGGAGGGGGTTCATGAAGCTTCTGGTGTACCCAGTTAATATACCCAGTCTATATGGTTATGGGCAGAATGGTAAAGAAGCCACGCCTAGAGGGTCTGGTTTATCCGGAGTATGTTTTCTATGTTGCTATTGATATGGTGTTTGTCTTTATGGTGTCTTGTTTATGTGGTTATGTGTTTATGTTTTAATGGTGCCTTGACCACAATATGATTGAGTACAAGCAGAAACAAGTCAGAACTGGTGTTATCACTGCAAAAGTGTGGTCCAATGAGTTAATCCAAAATTCTACTACATGTATTTATTTCATTATGTCATATCTGGTATATTTAAACAAGTGGGACATGGTTACCTCAGACCAAAGCATCCGTGATCTATCGGGTTGACCAGACCAGAAAGAAAAATAGCTCTGGGCCAGACAAAACCAGGGTAGTGAACATATTGCTGGCTATCCTATATGTTGGACATCTTCCAGTTTCGGCATTCAAATGTGCTTTGATAAGAATTCTAGCGATAAACCTGCATTATTTTTTCGGAATCTATCGTTGCCATAGTGATTCATATGGTCACTGCTATCCCTGAAACCACACAGCTTACATATTGTTTGAATCAGTGTCTTTGTAACTTTGGCATCTGTTATTTCATGAAAAATAATTGGAGCGAAGCAGGGAATTATTTATTCTTCTTTGGGACAGATAAGAACAAAGTTTTTTTCGTGTTTTTGTTCGCTTTGTAAAAGAAAACCATTCCAAAGGTTACTTTTACAAATAAAGCACGACACATTAACGCCGCTATTACATGATGTTTTGATGGATTTTTGAGTGACCCAGGGATGACAGTTCTCAAGCAGAAGCCATTATCAATCTAACAACTATTTTGTTTCCGCTTTGTGACTAGGAGCCTTTATTAATATTTTTGATTTCAATTTGAACTGTGGAAATGAGGCAATATTTTCCCCCATGTTGTCCATGTTTATACAGCCTGCATCAAACATCAAAGGAAGAACTCACAGGACAAAGTATCTCAGATGCACTTCTGGCAGTCCATCTTCTGGACATTGGAGTCTCAACCCGACAGACCCCGTCCATAACATCCTCCGGTGCATAACGAAGAGTTTTCTACTTTTATTAATGCATAATAATTTTAAAATATTAAAAACATATATAGGTTAATATTTGTTTTACATATATTTTTTTATACATTGGTAGTCAAGGCGGGGCCCTATTGTTGTTAAGGCGGCCGCCTTAACCATACAGTGACGGGGGAAACACTGGTTTACGTGTCATGGTGGAGCTGGAGGCATCAGGCTCAACGATGCCTACAGATACATGGCGGACAGTGGGCTCTGAACCCGGAACCTTTAGGCTCACACCCTGATTCTGCCCCTTTTGCTGTTCACAACGGCAAACACTGTGGTGAGAGAGGTGTAAAGAGTGAACAATCATTATTACTCATTATTGGAATTTACCTAATGGAGTGAGCTGCATGGGCCTTCACGGATCGTTGGCGGATCAGCTTTCATCTTAAAAGGCCTGACTCTGAATCAACGTTCCTCTTAGTTCTAACATCGTTGCCCTGATAATTCTTCACTTCAGCCAAGCGTGAGCCTGAATGGGAGCAGCAATTTGGCCTTCAACAACGGACTGCACGCCTCAAACGACAGACAATGGAGGAGCGAGAGGTAGCAATAACGCGAATAACCCCAATTCAAATGAAGAAATTATCGTTGAACAAAACCAGTCCAGCGAGACGCTGTTGACCCGGGAGTTTGATTTATCCCACAGATGACACGACTGCCGAGACTCCTACCGGCTTACGTATCTCACTCCTCTCCTGTTGCCTCCCCTCTCCTCTGATCTCTTTGTAAGACCTGTCTGTAAGCAATGGGCTAGACGTGCAGGGGGAAATAAGTGCGGACAAAAGAAGCCCTTGTTTCACAGGCTCATCATTATAATCTAATGCTGTGAAACATTGTCATTACAATGTTTCTGCCTTCTGTGAAGCTTCTAAAAATGGGATTAAAACGATGAAAGATTTTGTCAGCCGAAGCACAACGCCTCCTCAGTCTGATGCCCAAAGATGAACAGACGATTGGGGAAAAACATTGGTCTTACTTGTAAAGGTGAAGTTACCTCACAGAAATAAAACAAGCAAATAATTCTGTGATTCTGAAAGTATAGGCCAGAGGTAGGTTTTATTCTACGTTAGCAGGGTGCATTTTATTATGGAAGCAAACCTTGCTCTACGTCTCACTTAGGGTTGGTGTTTTGGTTTTGCCCAGGATTGAATCCATGGAATCGGCTTCAGCTTGCGGCAATGGATACAAATCATTTGCTAGTTTTCTATCCTCACCTCGATTTTTTCCCAAGCGACTTACAATAAACGTACATTTCTCAGAAGAAAGAGAGACAACAATATACCACTGTTGGTACAGCAAGGATAATCATAGAACCAAGTGCCAAGCACTAACAATTGTTAGGTTAACCCATTCCGCGTACACAACCATGATAGCTAGGATAAGATGCTAGACAATTCTAAGTACTATTTTTAAGTGCCAGGACATACAACAGACAATAAGTCCGTAAGAGGGGTGTCGGGGGTTGAGGGATAAGGGGGGAGGCTATGCTGAGTCTAGGTGAACTCTGAACAAGTGAGTCTTGATTCTTTTGCGGAAGCTGGTAGAAATGTTTCTATCTTCATTCCCACTGGCTCCCTTCAATGGCCTTGCCGGACAACTGAGAGCTAATTCAGACTCCAACCCGGTCTTGTTCGCCTGAACCCCATGCCGTCCCTGTGCTTGAGCCGATATCAAAGCGCACTACAGCCTCGCAGACGCCACACTGGATTACAATTTCCGGACAAGACGGATAAACAATTCTTCCAATCGACAGCTCTCCCTGCAGTTTTCAGTTCCAGTTTCTCAGCTGTCACCTCTCGCCAGAGGAAGTGTGGCGGCAGACTGATTCTGAGGTTGAGCAGAGTGTTCCTGACACTCCTCGCAGCCACTCGGAGTATGTTTTCTGTTCCTTAACTACCTCATCGTCAGCCTGAAGCTCAGAGATCTGGTTGACTTCGAAGGCCCCCATCCATCCTGCACCCAGCTCAGCCCTCCTGTCCTGCAGCCACGGTCACCCAGCGAGAGAATCCTCACGAGAGGAGGAAAATAAGGGAATTAACGCCCGAAGCGTTGAAGGATTATATCCTGGGATGTTTTTTACAGATATTCCTCTTCTCAACTTCTGAAGGAAGTGTCTTTGTTACAGGAATAGCAAACTGTACAGTGGAGTAAATGATTGGCATGGCCTTAAATATACTACATTTCTCTTGATTGCTTCCCTCTGCAGCGGTGTGGTTGCTCAGATTTAGTGGGTGCGTTAAACCGATGCTTTCCATTGGACGGCTGAGTGCTTTGTAGAATCCTACCATTAATCCATGAAGAGATGCTTGATTATAGGTCAACAGAGCATGGTTATTTCGACATTGATATCACCGAACATGCTTATCAACATTCACCAGTATGCTAGTTGATTCTTGATCAACTTTCAAAATTGGCTCTCGCAAGAGCTAAACGCTCACACACAAAGACACACACACACAACTCTTTAAGGCTTTCAGTTGCACTCAACGTCACTAACGACAACCATTTCTTCGGTGGTTGACACTGATTACACACCCATTTTCTAAAGTCTAATTCCAATCCAATATGGTGACATGGTCAGAAAGTGCCGCCTCAAAGGGTCACTGCCCCCCAAGCCCATCCAAATACACAAAATAATCGAATCTCCCCTTTTTTGTCCCAAACCTTTTAATCTCCATCTCAGAGTAAACTATTTCAATATTTATCCGCTTTAATGATTATAATACCATCCCGACACTGTTAGATATACAGATATACCTGTCTATTCATGGCAAACACACACACACACACACGTTTGTGTGTGCACTTTATAATTCACGCTACACACACTGATACACCCACTCACACACGCATACACACATGCTGAGAAAAGATGACATACATACAGGGAGCGGGCGAGTAATACGAGTAAGTTATGAAATACATACTATTCAGCTATGAAGCAGAAGATAAGATACTTTTCTTTCTTTTTTTTTTTTAATGGCGAACAGGAAATTCATGCAAACCGAGAGAGTAAGATGATATGATGCAGCAGAGTGCATTCCCAATGGGCTGTTGCCTGTAACATCATTGATACAATTCTTTGTATTTCAGAGAAACAGCCATACAGACCCCAGTTCAAACAATACCGCTCACATATGCACATGTATTCAAGTAAAATGCGCTACATTCACGAGGGACATCCCCCTGAAAGTCCTCTCATATACCACGGAAACACTACTGAGATGCAGCCTTCGTAGGTGAAAGGATTTTCAGCATGTGAGAAGATTTCACGAACGTGCATGAGACGTGTGTATGAGCGATAGGAAGAGCATGAAATCTCTCCACAGACAGGAGTGGTTGTGTGCAATGCAGTAGAGTGGATTCTTCAGGTCCCCAGGAACCCCTGGAGGTGATTAAGAGGATGACAATAAAAGATAAGAGGATCCGTACAGATGACCTCGGGCCCTCGATCAGAGACAGAGCCTCAGCTCCAGCATCGTCTCCTGTTCATCGCACGGATCGTCGACAGAAGAATACAAGCCGGGAAGACAGTGAAGAGGAGCTGCATATCTGGATCATTGTCTTTTGAATGGTCGCATTCTGATTGACGGCTCTGAACGATGATTCTTATTGACAGTTCTGATTGATGGTTCTGATTGACATTTCTAATAGCTAGTTCGAATTCACGGTTCTGATTGATAGTCCTGATTGATGATTCTGATTGACAGTTCTAATAGTTGGTTCTGATTGATGGTTCTGATTGACGGTTCTGATAGACTGTTGTGATTGACTGTTCGGATTGAAGGTTCAGCTCCCGATGGATCAGAAGGTGTCCTGCCTCCCGCTGCCTGAATATCAAACAGCCCGTGACCTTCCTCAAATGTCTCCCTGATTACGACATCGACACGAACGTCAAGGTGATAGGCAGCCTTCTTAGGATCAAAGCGTGTGTGTGCGTGTACATATCATCGTCGCGTGTGTGCGTGTGTGTCTGTGTGCGTGCGCGCCCATGATATTGTCTTTCATATCTCTGATATAAGGGCATTGTTTCAGGTCTATTGAATGCTCACGGGTCACCCCTTTTGGTATGTAAAGTGTGACATTCTTCACTTTCCCCAACCCCCCCCCCCCTCCCCATTTTCATGTTGATTTATTCCATTAAGAGGCGGTTGGTGGAATCACGTTCTGCAGAAGGACAAAGACACTCAGGAAGGCAGTAAAATAAACAACGCCGCGTTCTTCAGTGGTGTATAAACCCACTGCAGCGTGTGAATATGCCTTGCCCCTCAGGACTCTAGAGTACCACGGTGTACCCAGAACCCAGATTACTTTATTCTCTCTGAAAAGAGTGAGGGGGTTATAAAATCTTCTCTGCTGCTCACTGCTTCTCTCAAAGGCACCCTTGAGTTTACACTTTCTATTTATTCAAAATAACCGAACTTAAACAAAAAGATATATCATTTTCTTTCTCCCAATTCACTCAATAAAGTAAAGCTTTGGATGTCATGTAAAAAGTTTCCTGCGACGAGATTCGACAGATGCATGTGTCTTCCCCTTCGAATCAGTTGAGCTGTTTGGAATTAGTATTGGATTACTACGATGAGTCTGTCCCTACATGAGATTCCATGATGAGAGTCAAACTACTTTAATCCCCATTATCAACATACAGACTGACGCGCGCACGCACACATACCAACACACACACACACACAAACAATCACACCACACTCTTCAAACTAAAATGTTGGAATTGGGAGACTGACAGCACATCCTGGGTTCATGATTAGCCATAGACAGAATCCTGAGGCAGCAGCGAGCGAGGACTTTAACCCAAGAGCAGATCACATACTCATATTTATAGGTGCACACATATCAAACAGGTTTTATTGAATCCATTAAATGTAGCACACTGTTTTGGCAACGCGTTCGCCTTGCAGACACACGTACACACTGCTCTGACTGTGATCTTTCCCCTGATAATGAGGCCTGTGTTGCGTTTTTTGTGTGATGTTTTGAGTTTCTTCTTACACCGCTTGAGGAAGTAAATGTCAAGTTTACTTAATGGAGTCATGTTTTTTTTGGCAAACAAGGATGAAGAGAATGACTCCCTCACCTTCCTCTACATTTGTCTATTTTGCAAGGCAGAGAAAAGTCTGTATTTATCGATATTAGTAACTTATTTTTTACGTTTCCATCAGGGTGCGAGCAATAATTGAACTATGTTATCATTATTTTAGAAAACCATTATTTTAGAAAAACACAAAATAAGAGTGCTGTGTTGGAAATCGGTGTTTCTAACTTGCACCCAGACGAGCAGATATGTCTGCTTGCGATTTCTCCGGTTGTCTTGTGTGAAACGCCCCGAGGCAGCCCAGCCTTCACCCCAACACGCTGTCTGACACTGGGCCAGAATCAAGGCGGATGGTGGGGTTAGTTTGTGGGTGGGCCAGTAATGTACAGGTCAAAAAGGAGAGCTATAATCCAGTATTAATGGAAAGGAAGTAACATTAAAATTTCTGAACAAACAAACGTCAAACAGTGTTTAGTACGATCCGAGGCACTACATCTTCTTAACGCAAATCACTGTCACTGAAATTCTGCTATTTGTATTTAAATCCTTGACCCTAAGAAACTGTTTTGTCATCTGAAGTAAATCTGAATCAATTGTAGTGTTCAGTGAGCTGAGGTTGTACAATGGTGTTCAATGGTATGTGTCTAAAACAAGACTAATCTAAAATCAGTTCTCTTTTCATGAGCCATTGGGTTTGGGCCAATACCTGACTGATTCCACTCGTGCAGGGAGGTGAAAGTGAGGTGAGATGTGGAGGGAGCCGTTCTTGCCCAGACAATCGTGACTTCTTGCAACACTGATTTTATATACGTATATTTTTAAATGAATATTCAATTTGGTTGACCTATGGTATTATTATATAATTGTATTAATTCAAATCTTTTAGGTAACACTTTACAGTAAGGGTATATTATTTTAATAATAAGCATGATTATATAGCATCAGCATAGGGGTATGGATTGGGGTTAGGGTTAACTCTTAAACATAACCCTATCCCCATCCTTAACCGCTATGCGGATGTTATTATTCGTTATTTAAGGCTATTATATGATGAATACATGAATACCTTAACATGAAATCCCTTTCCACAATTGCGAAAACTGCATATTATTATTTGGAGAAACTTCCCCCATTTTGAGTTTGTTTTGATTGCTTGGTTGCATGGCGACGCCCTTGTTAGGCTGATGGAAGCCCGATTATAAGGGTTTGGGTCCTGGTTTTGTAGTTGGGAGTTTTGTTCACAATGTTTAGGCAGGAAAAGGAGAAAATCAGGTGTGTGTAGGAGAAGATCAGGTGTACAGCTCAATTAAAAACTGGGGCAGTGGCTATTAAACAACATAAATAGCCACTACAACCTTATTTAACCTGATCACCATCAGTAAACATGACCACCTTTATATATCTGATTAGATTAAGTATATTATACTAGATCATTAGTAAACAAGGTATTGTTTGTTAATGCTTATTACTGCATTGACTAAAGTTTAATAAGGGTTAATTACTGTAGTTCTGTTGTAAAGTTGATTTTTCATTTTATATTCCCTTTCTAACTTTGTGTGAGTGTGATAAAGTGGATGATGGCTTTAAAAAACAGTTATGGCTCTCTATTTTTATTCTGAAATGAAGGGAAAGTGCCTTATCTGGTTTTATGCTAACAATATTTCAACCATCAAGTCAAACAACTCAGAATATCTTTATTTTAGTATTTTATCAGCAGCCAACAGACCTTAGGAACGGCATTCCTATCTCAAAGATCTCGGACTGTTTGAGGCTGCGCTGTACATTTCAGTGTACCTAAGACCTGACAGTTTATGTTGTAATAATTTGAATATGTCCCACCCAATTAATCAATCTCTTATGCACCCATTTTCCTTCAGAAACTTTAAACACCAGCGTCGTTCCTCCTTTGACTGAATACAAAGTGGTGTTTTTTTCTGGTCATGCAGACATAATAAGTTACATATATGTCTCTGTGTGATCATTGCATGGTAGCAGTTGAGCATTATTGTAATGTTAATAAGTTGTGTTTTTTGACTGATGTGTGTGGTACTGCTGTACTCAATGCTACAATTAGAGCCTGAAACAGAACAGCAGGCGAGTGTTGTGGAGGTTGACACCAGTCACTTAAGGGATCGATTGATTGGTCAAACCCTCGTGCCAATCAACAAATGTGTCCGCACCGGTAAGAATGAAACAGCTGGAGACAATGAGGAGAAGACGGAGGATTTAATGGCAGAGGAGAAGACGGAGGATTTAATGGCAGAGGCAAATCAGAGGTGAGGGTGGAACCACAGGTTATATCTGATTGTTTGAGCTGCATTCATAAGCTGTTCTGCTGCGAAGAAACACCTCTTCCATGAGCTGCACCTGGGTCTATCCAGACGTCGTTAACAACAGTGACCTACAAGTATGAAAGAAAAGTGCTGCAAGGCCAGCTTTCTAAAAAATATACAAAATGTTTTTGCATAGATGCTTAAGTTATGCCAAGGAAGCCATGGGGGAAGAGAAGGTTAGATGAGATACACTGGGTTAGATGAGATAGCCTCAAACAAAAAAAGATAGAAGGTTAGATGAGATACACTGTTAGATATTAATTAGTGCATACTTACACCTCAAGATCCAAACTGCAAGCCGGTTTGGGGAATTTTAGGATATAAAGTATGCATTTGATATTTTGCTGCCTTTTCTCCCATCGTGGGCTCCAAGCCACTATGTCCCTTCATCAGAACCATGTGACATGCACACTATACTGAGTTAGCTGTTATATATACTTCTCAACATGGCAGCTCTACAATCTCAATGCGTAACTTTAATACATTGCATTGTCTAACTATGCAGTGTGTATTCATTTCAGAAAATAACTCAAAAAAATGTAGCTGATAGTGACCTATTGGCAAATTTTCTGCTGACCTTACAGAAAGTAAAAAAAAACAAGAATTATTCATAAAGAAGCCTATTGTCTAATTTCAAAATGTCCCTTTCATTTTACTGTACTTTCCCTGGAAGAATTGAGCAAAGCTTGTGTGTGTGTGTGTGTGTGTGTGTGTGTGTGTGTGTGTGTGTGTGTGTGTGTGTGTGTGTGTGTGTGTGTGTGTGTGTGTGTGTGTGTGTGTGTGTCTGCACGCATACGTACATATGTGTGTGTGTGTGTGTGTGTTTATGTGCGTGCGTATGTGTGTGTGGGTACCCTGTTCATGGACAGATAACATGGTCCCAACATAATAGAACCTTCACCGACAGGCGGAAACAGAGCACCAATCTGCGGATAACAGGCGGCTGGGCGTGAGGACGGGAGGGAGGGAGACGATGAAGGGTTGGAGTGGGACAGCACAAACACGAGGTGCCATGGGGCCGCTGATGAGTCCCAGGGCTGAGAAGCTCTGACATTTGATCAGGGAGGGGGGCTGTGAAGGTTGGAGGAGCCGACGAGCGACAACATATTTTGGGAGAAGGGTGGTTCACGCATCATAGAGGGGAGGACATTTTGTTCTTCAGAGAATTAAACTTGGTTTCCATTCTGATTATTAGATAGCCTCTACCCCAATTTCGTTGCACTTTGTGCAATGACAATAAAGGGATTCTGATTCTGATTCTAATAGCAATTCAAATTGAACGGAAAACATTACGGGAATTACAGCAGGGTGGAAGCTAGCGTAATAATAACTGCATTCGAATGTTCGTTATCAAGATCAGAATTAAGATGCAAATGCTTCATTTGTGAGAACATATATTTTTAGAATGTATAAGATAGAATGTGAGACCTCAGAAATTGTGAGGCAGCTATTGGATTGGCTGTGAGATGTCGACCTCAAAAACCCTAAAGTTAGGATTTAATTGAATATTAGTATGCTGAAATCCCACTGCCACCATCCGTAGGTTTTAAACATTTGCACACTCAATAACTAGTTTGTGGAACCATATTTAGAACTTTAATCTGCATATTAAGTACTGGGGGTTAACAAACCATGCATAGCTATGCATTTATAAAAAAGACGCAAACCCTGACATTTGAAATTGTGGTTATGTTCTACTGCTGTCATTTGAGTACACAACCTCGCCGATTCAGCAATCTTGGACCCCCGTATGTCGAAAGTGTAAAAATGCAGAGTCAACTCGCAGATATTTTTGTCAGAGGTGTGTTACGGGCACACCGACCCATTGTCATAAATCAAACCCGGGCCAGACTTAAGAAAACGTTCAACCTTGGTAGAAAATAAACTCACCAAAGTCCCACTGGCTTACAAGCTTCTTGTCTTCGAATCACACTCATTATGTTTTATAGTCCGTCAGCGTTTAAAGAATTATACAGAAGCACCTTGCCATTGAGTAAGTGTCTTTTGAGGCTAAGTTTTCACGAGGGGTCGTTTGCGAAGTAATGCAAACTTTCGGTCCCCCACCATTATCAACTCGTATCCATACTCTCATATAAGCACTGGTTCTTTTCACAGAATAAAGACAAAAAGAAACATCTTACCACACAGATAATGTGTACAATACACTCCTGTCTCCGGAAGAGTCCAATTCACTGGACGCTATAAAAAAGGGAGGACACAACGTCATTATGGCTGCCAAGACAAGAGATGCTTTGTGGCTTCCAAACACAATGACAATGTCCATAACCATCACTTTCACGTCAGAACCCAGGCCCTTCCAGGCCATTCAGTATGGCCGTTTCAAACCCATTTTAAGTGAATTGCGACTCGGCAGCGGAGAGAATAAAAAACCTCTCTCCTTTATCTATAGCTATGCTGTAGAGCATACGTTTAATACTACTCAAAGGCGTTTGGTCGTAAGTGCTTTGCCCACAGTGTAGTATAAGTGCTTGGTAAGGATGGTGAAAAATAAGGTTTTAAACAATAAAGAATATTATATTGTTCTACTATGTGAAGGGTTACTGAATTGTTGGCGAATTTCCACAGAAGTTGATAATTTAAAAAAGTAAATGAAGACCGGAATAGTTATGAAACCAAGGCTTCGGGTACTTAATAATACATTCCAGATTGTGTTATTTTGTGACGTTTCACTGTCTCCCACATGAAGAAAATAGTAGATTCAAGAAATAAAAGGATATCATTAAGTTCACTATTACACTGGGGAAAATTAAGTACATGTAACTGTACCGAATATATAAAAATACTCAGTTGTCGTTCTCAGGCGTTGACTTGACTTTGACTTTCTCTACCTTACGATAAAAGCATGGAAATAGGGTGGAAAACATGTGGAAAAATACCAAGCTTTTATGCAGTACTTATATGGGGTTCAGCAGAAATCTCTTCATTTACACATGAATTCATACACATCGTTTTCCAAAAGGTACAAAAGTCATTCTTAAATCCCAGTGGCGGAACCGGGCTGTTTGAAGGGCAGGGAGAATGAAAAGGTCCCCTATTCTGCCTCCACTATAGGGGACCTCCTCCATCAGAGGAACCTCTCACTGGGCTCTTCGTCCTCCTCCTCACCTGTAAGTGTTCCCTGTGCAGCATTGGATCCCATTCTCTCTACTGGACAGAGCGGTGTTTGGGACGGTGTCATGTACAGGCAGCATAGAGGCCACGTCATAAAGGGCCCCTTCTCTACTGGAAGGGCACCCATAGGGAACGCCAAGTTGGGACTATCGTATGGGCACCTTGTAGCGCACCCCATTACGTTCTCTCCACTAGAGGGGCACTCATTAAGACACGTTATAGAATTGTCTTGCTCTAGGGGGCATAGTCTGTTTCATCATAGTTTATGGCATGAAGGGGCACTCTAGAGGGCACTTTTTACCCAATGTGAAGGGTAGCCAATAGGTCACTTCCTCTTGTGGTTACCGTTCTGGCGGGCACTTTCGTAACACTTGTTAAACCACGGGGGCACCAGGGGAGAGATAGTCGCCCTACCCCCCCCTGCCCGAGTCTGCCCGTGTTGAAACTAGTTCACTAAAAATCCCCTTTCCTGCTTATCGAGAATAATCCCAGAGCCTACTGGAGACGAAGTCACCCAATCAGTGGATTCCTTCAACGTCTGGTCGCTTCAAAAAGAGACACGAGGGATGATACATGTTTAAGACCACTCAATTGCTAACTATTGGAAATTCAATTAACTATTGGAAATCCAATTAAGGTCCCCCTGTGCTAATCCACGGCTGGCCACTGGACCTCCAGATAGCACTGTTTGCCGGGGGAACTACTTTAAACACCATTCTAATCAAGACCTGTGGCTTTGGGTAAGCCTTGCCTTCACTGTGCTTCCTTAATGAGACCACCATTGCTATTTAAATTAACACCACACGGCTTTGAGGAGGCAAGGCCTGTGGTTCCGCTGTAGATAAGCGATGGAGGCTGGCGACAGGGGGTTTGACAAGGTTTGGGATTGACAAGCATTCGGAAAGACGCTTGCTTTCAAAAACCTCGCCATTCTTCTTCGTTGGTGGGCGTCGTCGGATCAAAAACGGATCCCCCGCATATCATACTTTTAAACACAGGGGCGTTTTCTTGTTTTTGGACGAAGAAGACCTAATTATTATTTTCCGACTGTTTTCGTCAGATATGGGAGAGCTGGGAGGCTCAGAGGAAGTAGGAGGAGGATCAGAGAGAGAGGCAAAACAACCTTCAATTACAGGCTGCTGGTTGGCAAAATGGCGAAGATAGGCACACGCAAATTCCCTAAGTACATCTCTGTCTGCGCTGACTCCACGTTGATTATCGTCAGGATATATTCTATAGTCTCCATTGCAGAGCCTTTTGGAAACATATCAAATTGGACACTGGGATTTGAGGTTTGAAACAAAAAGTATTGATATGTGAAACAGCAACAACTTACAAAATGAGTGGTTTGGTAACAATGACCAAAGTAACAGAAGAAGAAACTACAGCCAACATATTTTCCTCAAACCGACAAAACAAGCTTTGGCTTATCTAACTAGCAAAGCAAGTCTTGAAATCGCTCAAATACCCTTAATGATAATTCACTTTGTAATTGCTTTTAATACAGCGTTGCCACATTTTCCGGCTGGAGTTAGATTTTGATGCCATGGGCGTAAGCGTGTTCACTTAATCACATGCATGTATTTGGACTCAATTCACCATCAGGGTTTAAAAAATAATTTAGCTTACACATGTGGCGAGATGGGGAAATCAGGTCCAACATTTAGGAATTTGGCCTGATTATGCCCAAGCCCTGAGTACTACCACCCAGGGAAATACTCACAATTTCACCATAATCCATATACGCTAACCCAATAAAGGGCACACAGGTTTGTTCACTAATGAAAGCAAAAACCGTGTTGTTTCCAATTTCAAAATCTTGCTTGAAGGCCTTCTTGGCTCTCGGCTGTGAATTTGGCCAGCTGTCAAATCAACATTGAGTTAAGCATCACGCACCACAGAGTGTAATTTAGGAAACAGCATAACACCATATGAAACACCCGGTTTCCCAATACTCCGCTTCATTCTAAAGTCAAAGACGATCGCTTGGTTCAAGCCTTAAGATTCGCCTGATCAATTTAGCAGTGGTCGCAGTGTTTTGGTGTGAGATCTGTTTGGGCAGAGTGAGTGTGAGGCTGATGGGGAGACATCCTATTCAGAAAGTGATCGGTTCCTGCATTACAATCAAGGACACA
The DNA here is from genome assembly GCF_902167405.1 of Gadus morhua. Lineage (NCBI taxonomy): Eukaryota > Metazoa > Chordata > Actinopteri > Gadiformes > Gadidae > Gadus > Gadus morhua. The sequence continues at coordinate 2,895,448 of NC_044061.1, read as the reverse complement.
GTCCCCATGGTATGAATTATAAGCGAAAGCTATGCATATAATATATATATATAATTTAATAATATATATAATATTATTATTATGATATAATAATGTTTTTAATATATGGGGTATCCGCCTTAGAGTGGCCTGCACTCATGTATCCAATCTCTCTCTAAACTGGATTCCCAATAATATCCCTATCCCTGCATTAGAATTAACATAGAACTCAGTGGTTGGATTTAAAAAGATCTATAATCCCATTGAGAAGAATACAATGGATGCAGGCTTTAAAAAGAGACTATATGTTGTTCTTTCCATATGTGGAAAGAACAATGTCCTCTCATCCTCGTCAGGACGTGCCAGTTCTAGACAATCATCTGAGAGAGAGGCGACGTGTGACAGGTTGTTACGGGGGCCGGAATGACGTGGTGTCTCACTGTTTTATGTAACGTTCCCGCGTAGCCCCAGGCGCGGCGGGAACAATTCCCCTTGAACGAGAGCTTTCGGCCTACTACAGATCTTCAAATTCAGTTATCTGTTGGGGTTCTATCGGTGTACATGAGGACATTCAGCGCCGTCCTCTCAGACCCAGCCTCGTCTCGCCTCTACACCGCGTCGGTTGTTGCCTCGCTGATTACCAGGATGATGCGTTGCTGTCTCATGCGGCCACCGTGATAACCGAGCCACAGGAAGGAAAACGCTATTGAAGAATCGAACTGGGGGCACTGCGATTGCATTTTATTTTCTTTGCCTTCCCGCCTTCCCTTGCTTTACCATGTCAGGATATTACCGAGAATGGATTATTTCACAACGCCAAGGGAAGGAGGAAAAACATAAGTTGTATGATTTCGTTTCCCCTTATTGATAGTCCACAATGGTGTCATGAAATTAATCAGGCAACAACTATTGTAACTGGTTTGAAAAAATAGCCCCCGATGAATCTGAAAAACCTGTTCCATGAAAAAACATTGTTAAACGAAATTTGATTAGATCGCTAATACGTCTTTTGCCTACCTGGGATTAGTAAAGCTTTCTGGAACTGGATGGATCTGAATGGAGATCCACACAGGTCCAGCACAGTGATTGGGCTTTCTTTAGACCGGCGGTGCGCGTACCCATAGGGGTATTTTTGAGCACTGAAGGGGGTACTCCATTGAAAAGATACCTTAGAGGGGGTCCACTCGTAGAAAAGGTTTGAGAACCACTGCTTGAGACGGCACGGCTGCTGATGGGGTCACGAGCCGGAGCATGTTTCACTCTATTGTATGGTTCTCATCCTCCTCTTTTCTTACTGGTTCGGTGGATCACAAGGTTGTCGTCACAACAATGGTTTCCTTGATTTGTTTTCGCCCCACAGGAGAACACGTCAAGCATGGAGATCTCCAACTGCAGATCTACTCTAAAGTGCAAGAAATAAAAATGATGAACGAATGAGATTGAATTTGAAAACAGTTTCACTCCACAGCTTACAGGTTCAACCGGGTTTAGTGGTAAATGGGTGTCATTTTGGTTTACCTGAGGCATTTCCCCCAGACGTAGGGGTTGTCCTGGCAGAAATAAGCTGCGGGAAATTCCTGTTTGGAAGGTAGGTCAGGCATCTGTCTAGACCTGTCAGGCAATGAGGCCTGCTGATGGGTGGTCACACTTCCCTCTACCTTTCAGGGCTGTGTGCTAAATCTCGTTCGGAACAGGCTGTCACCATAACTGGAGCAGTTTTTGTTCCTGGAAGATGGATTGTTGCTTTTACTACACTTTTTTTACTTCCAGTTCGACTGCGTGTATTTTCTTTGGTGAGGTTGAAGATAAATACAGAGCTTTGATTCCAATGCATTCCTGTATCTGATAAACCTGAACCCCTTTTCTCAAAACCTAGTGTAACGTTTTTGTGTATGTGCAAGACTACCATTTTCATCTCTATCGCCTAAAATTTGAGCAAATGATATGCTGCCACCTGCCATGATAAACACAAAGCGTGACTTTTACCTTGAAATTTTTCCCAGCCGGTAGCGTGATTGCCATTGCATTTTTATTTTGCATCGTTATGAAGTTGATCATTGCGGAGCTGCTTCTTGGAGATTGACTTCCACAGGAGGTGGTCCTTCACACATGAGAGAGAATATCCTAACACTGAAATAATCTAGTCACAAGGACAGAGCATTCTCTGTTTAGTAAAAGTGTTGCCTGTGATATGATGCAGGCTGGACTGGTTAGATCTCTAGATGTGAAGAGGAATTGATTAGGTATATTTCTCTCTCACTGTGTGTCTCTGTGATGGAACTGCAGGCCCGATCTCTGCGGATTGATGTTTGTGTTCACGTTATAATCTCTAAAGATCATTTTCACATCATACCACCTGTACATGCATGTTATTGCCACAATATCAATATTCCAAATAAGTCTTTTTTGATAACTTACTGTTTACACGGTTGGTCTGACTCGTGGGGAAGCAAAGTGGGGATTGATTTAATTGGCGTGCTTTGCTATTCCACTTACCAACACAGATGGTGAATAAACGTTGTAGAGAACGCCGTGATTTACAGACAGGCAAGGCGTGAAAACCATGTGGGATTCTCTGTAGTATTTTCTGAATGTCATTCCAGAAGCCTTGCTACCTTCGTCGTGTCTACGATGAGCCATTCTGCCTTGGGCCATTAGGGAATAAGTCTAATATTCCACCTGGAAAATGTCTAATCAATACAATACATATTTCAATAACTTGGCAAGCCCTCAAAATGAAAAAAATATAATTAGAATGGATTTTGCCATCTTGTCTCTCGTCCATTGGCTCTGACAATTGTTAATAAAGGTGGGGCACCTTCAGTATCAGCAATAGGTCCCATTGCGCTGCTTTCATGCAGTGAACATGGCAACCGTGCCTTCTGCTACAGAACTGGACTGAAGTGGTAGATTGTTGCTGGAGGGCTCCCAACTGGGAATAAAATAGCCAATATCCACATCACGTGGCAATTCAGTTCCTAATGACAGCCCAGCAAACCCTGAGCACATGCTATAGTGCCAAGCATTACTTTCAACTCAATAGTCGCTATTTAGCTAAACACCATTTATTTCCCCTATTGTGTAATGGCATCTCTGATAACGAGGCATAGATTGTCAGAAAGTAAAGGGCGTAATCAAACATTGTTGATGAGTTTAGATTGCCTTCCAGCACTACACATTGATCCATGAAGGAATGTTGAGCTGTATAGGTCACGGAAAGAAGGAGCAGCGTGCAGGAATGCAGCCCGTATTGTACCCAAAACAAGTTTATATCAGAACTAAAAAAAGTTTTCTGCCCTGTTCTTTGAGGGTCCAGCATTAACAGCTCAACCATAGGCCCTCTTCTATCAAAATCCAATCGTTATAACATTTACATTAACATTTAGGAGCAGAAAACACATTTCTCAAAAAGCGACTAACAATAACAACATTCGTCGGAAGAAAGAGAACGACAATATATCGCTGTCGGTACAGTAAGGTGGTTCATATTACCAAGTGCCAAGCACTAACAATTGCTAGGTTAACCCATTCCCCGTATACAACAACGATAGCTAGGATAAGATGCTACACAATGCTATTTTTAAGAGCAAGAACGTACAACAGACAAAACAGATGGACATAGTGTTATCATCAACAAACATAACAATTTATACACTTGAACAAAAGCATTGTGTGCATAACTTATTGTTTTTATTGTGATCATCAACAAACATAACACTCTACACACATGAACAATAGCATTATTATTCCTTTGCTAACTCATCCACAATCCAGGGACATCATACATTCTCAGGTACTCTTCTCTGATTTCAGGGCCAGGGTCATCATCACTGCAATCTCAGGCCACATTCAGGCAGGCTCACTGAACACCACATAGTGGTTATAAACAGTGGCCTGCTGGGAGAGTTACCATCCCCATCTTGGACATCGATTTAGCCTGATTATTCCGCTCCACTGAGCAGACACAACAGCCAGTAATAGGTAAATAAAGTAAAACACCCCATTCTATTATCCCTCTCTTTATTAGAAGCATCAAGGTATTTTCCCCCCAGTGTTGATTCTTGTTTAAACGTGTTATCATTGATCAATACCTTGTTTAGCCGCGGAACCGGTCGCTAGATGTTTCTGCAATAGTGGTTGTAATCACCTGCCCTTTTAGCAGGGGGCAGATTCTTCCGGAGACCTGAGTAACTCTGGAGACTGCGTTGCTCTACGGAGACCCCGTCGCTTAAATGCGACTGTATCACTCTTCTCCCATGACAGTCAGCACCTCGAGGGTTTCACTGTCTCTCCAGGTAGAACTTCTGTGTTGCCAAGTCCTGCCCCTGGTAACGCGATTCCGTCAAAATCGCATTTACATGAAAATGGATCCCCCAATATGTGTAGGGTTCAGCAGGTGACATTAGGGTGCGAAATCAAGACGGTATATTACCTCGGTCAGTGTGAACTCGTGGACCATGCCGCGAAGTAGTTTCAAACAAGACAGGAATATTTGGGAGTGTAAAAACGCTTATTGTTAACAGGTGGCATGTGGCTCAGGAGGTAGAGCGGGTTGGCTGTTCACCGAAAGGTTGCTGGTTCGATCCCGGGCTCCACCTCGCTGATTGTCGAGGTGTCCCTGAGCGAGACCGCTTAACCCTGACCCCTTAACCCTGACGGCTCCAGACGCGCTGGCTGTCGCCTTGCATTGTTGACTCCGCCGTCGGTGTGTGAATGTGTGCGTGAACGGGTGAATCTAAGGCCATATTGTAAAGCGCTTTGAGGGGCCATTGGATAGTAAAGTGCTATATAAATGCAGTCCATTTACCATTTAACACCTTCACCTAGATAGGGACACAAACATAATACTTACCAGACTGATCTAATCATTAATATTTACCCATTGCTCTGTCCTCAAGCAGTTAGATGCTCAAACACGCGGCATGGTCAGTGTGAACTCGTGGACCATGCCGCGAAGTAGTTTCAAACAAGACAGGAATATTTGGGAGTGTAAAAACGCTTATTGTTAACAGGTGGCATGTGGCTCAGGAGGTAGAGCGGGTTGGCTGTTCACCGAAAGGTTGCTGGTTCGATCCCGGGCTCCACCTCGCTGATTGTCGAGGTGTCCCTGAGCGAGACCGCTTAACCCTGACCCCTTAACCCTGACGGCTCCAGACGCGCTGGCTGTCGCCTTGCATTGTTGACTCCGCCGTCGGTGTGTGAATGTGTGCGTGAACGGGTGAATCTAAGGCCATATTGTAAAGCGCTTTGAGGGGCCATTGGATAGTAAAGTGCTATATAAATGCAGTCCATTTACCATTTAACACCTTCACCTAGATAGGGACACAAACATAATACTTACCAGACTGATCTAATCATTAATATTTACCCATTGCTCTGTCCTCAAGCAGTTAGATGCTCAAACACATAATTAACATCTATCTGAGGAGCGTGGAGGTGGATTGTGGGGTTTTGTCCTGCCTTATACTGAATCATATTTTATATGATAGGCTACTTCCTCTTTCCCAAACAAGGAATTATTCCGCATTATTGCATCAACTAGAGACTTTTGACTGTGTGTGGGTGCTGGAAATCTTTTAGCTACACTATAGGTGGACCTGAACACACACAGTCCTTGTGTCTGAAGTTATCAGCATTCAACCATCTTCGAAATGTTGAATGTAAAAGTTGTGCATAACAAGATAACCTTGACAGGATATTATCAAGTCATCCCTTTGTAGAGTGATTTTTAAAAGGTTTTTTTATGTGCCAACATAAAGATTGTCACAGTAGACATATAGGTACATTGATCCCCCCACAAAAAAGCATTTAAATACTTTGGATTCAAAACAAACAAATAGACACATTAGGAGATGAAACGAATGAAATGGCTGGATGATAATAAAAGAAAAATAGAATAACCATATGCAAATACAAAATGCAACAGAGTGGCTGCCCGTGCATTATCAAACAGCTTCAGCGTTTGAGAGGTGACACAGAAGATAAACATGTATGGACACACACACATACACAAGAGCATTCCGTTCAAAACATTCAGAAAATAAAGGAATATTCCAATGTTTCAGAAGTGACTGCATTGTATCACAGCTTAAAGATGAAAACATTTAGGAAATAAAAAAAAATATATATATATATTAGAGCTGTCAGTTAAACGCGTTATTAACGGCGTTAACGCAAACCAAATTTAACGGCGTTAAAAAAATTATCGCACGATTAACGCAATTATTTTATATAAAAAAAAAAAAATAAAAAAAATAAAAAATTCTTTGGCTCAAAACAAAGAAGCAGTAGCCTGACTGCTATGTTCAAATGACATTTGTTCGAAGCAGTCGTTTAATTGCACTATAGGCTTGCACTAGGTCTTTTTTTGTATCGTCCTGTTTTGATCAGTATATGCCAATGTTGTTATCAATAAAAAATCATTTGCACAAGGCAAGCCGATGCAATTCACCATGATAAAAGAATTAAAATGAGAAGAATTATGGGACAAAAAAATCAAGGGATATTTAGCATAGAAAAATAATTTGTGATTAATCGCGATTAATCGTGAGTTAACTATGACATTAATGCGATTAATCACGATTAAATATTTTAATCGCTTGACAGCTCTAATATATATATATTTAGCTAATAGACAGAAGTGATATTACTGCCCTCCTTTTCCTCAAATGAAGCATGAATTTCCTCTGCAGCTGTATCTGGCTAAGATCCCAAACGAGCTGACCCATTAACCACTCAAATGATCCAAATTCATCAATGTGTAAAAGGCTGCGTTTAGATACAATGCAATAAGTAGGCGTTCTCTCTCTCTATGTGTCTCTCTCTCCCTCTCCCTCTCTTTGGCTCTCCCTCCCTCTCCATTGATCCAAAGGTGAAATCGACATGGGGGGGGGGGGGGGGGGGGGGGTCATTGGTTGTGGGGCAGAGTCAGTGGACCATAAAATTACCAATTAATAAATATTTGTATTCTTCTCCCTCACTGCAGTTTGAGAGAGCTAATTGGTAATGCGCTTGTGCATGCTGAGCAGTCAGCCCTTAGACACACTGTAACGCGTCTTTGAGTATTTAGAAACAGCACTATATAAATCGAATGTATTATTGTTATTATGTCACCCTAAACTGCATGCTGCATACCTTTTTTCTACTTTGTTTCCCCCCCATCAACAGAGGCTGGTAGTGGGTGTGCATCATTATCTCTGTACAAGTACCTGCTGAGTAAGGTGGCTGTCCATGTCTCATCTCCTCCTCCCCTCAGATGAAATGCAGGATCTCTCCCATCTGGCTGTTGATTTGACTCATAAGCCCCTCAACTTGTGCTGTTGCAATATGACCACTTCCACTCGGATCCTCTCCCCCCTGTGAAATCTATGGATTGTCCAACGCACTCAGACAGCCGCTGAGCTTGCCGGGTCCTTCTGTTGTCGTATTGATTTGAATTGTTATCCTCCATCTGGATGAATATGTGATGGACGTGTGGTGGACGTGGTGGATGACTCCGTCTGACTCAGAGGGGGACCAGTTACATTGGGACGTGAAGGTTGTTTATTTACCGCGAGGACAACGCGGTCAGATCCGCCGAGACGCAGTCAGCGTCTGACGCTGAGGAGAGGGATGAAGTCCGAGGAGAAGTGAGAGTCACAAGAGGAGGCGGAGGGGAAAGAGGAGACGAGTGTTGGGCAGAGCGCATCAGGGAGGAGGGAGACGCGGTTTTAGACCTTATCGGCTGCTGCTATGGGTGGCGGCGAAAGGAAGAGCGAATGTGTTGATTGCAAGTGCTTCGTGAAGCACCTCATGATTCACCTTTTAAACAGCCCTGAATGCGATCTGCCCTTGGCTTTGGAAAAAGGTTCCCACAAAGCCCATCAGGGGAGAATGTCAGAGAGACCCTTCAGTCTGTTTACCTCTTCTACTGCACATTTTGGCATCATCACTGTGGCCTGCAGTTCCATCACAGAGACACACAGTGAGAGAGAAATATACCTAATCAATTCCTCTTCACATATAAAACCCTGAGCCCATGAATCAAAGCACATTTTTGGCAGACGGGGAAAAAACGTGAAGTTTACACGGTGCAGACGAAACATGCAAAAATGAAAAGATTATAAAAATTATTACGGAAGAAGCTCGATTAGTGCCATAACAAAGAATCAAACTGCTATGAATGGCTGTGGTTGTGGCTGAGCATTCTACCCCAAAACAAGCTAGCTCAATTATTTAGATGGTGCTGCTGCTGCTCACCTGCCAGAGACTCAAACTAATGCATGCTAGCTTAGCACATACTGACGCATAGCATCACAGTAGCACCAGAACACATGCTAGTTCGACCTCAAACCCCTGAAGTCTCTCTCCACTCATGCATTTGTATGGGAAACTCGGCAGAATCTGCAAAACCCATTTGTCATTACCTCGGTAGAGGGACATGGAATTTCACTAATCGGAATGTCACCGCCCTTTCAAACGTGTTCAGTGTCGGTACCTTGAACATTGATAAAATGGAGTGAGTTATTTAAAGACAGCTGATAACAAAAGTGTGCCGGCTTTGCAACCTATGATCATCATGTTATCATTGAAGATTATACAAAGAAATGGTATCAAATTGAAGACTTAACAGAATTGTAGTTTGTCACTTTGTGAAGCCAAATAACCCATCCGTTTATTTTGAACGACGCTCACCTTGTAACTCAGCAAAACTCTGCCTGGTATTTCTGATTTTAAAGTTGCTATTTGCTCTGAAGAATGGAGATGGGAGAGAGGAAGAGGATGATCGATGGAGGGAGGGAGGGAGAGATAAAGAATCAGAGGCAAAGTGAGGGAGAGATAGATAACGACAGCGAGAGAGAGGGAAAAAGTAGGAGGGAAGGGCGAGGGAGGGAGCCCGGGAGATAAGAGAGAAATGGCAGGGATGCAGGGCTAGAATCTGACATATGGGTAATGGGGGATGTGGACGTACTGCCAGGACTCTGATCTCATTAAGAGAGCGAGCTAACGAGAGAAAGAGGTAGAATGGCAGTGTGTGAGTGAGAGGGAGGGACAGAGAGGAGTGGCGATACTGGAAACGCACATTTTTTTGATATTTTATAACAATTATAAATAACAGGGATAGAAGTAGATTTGAATAAATGAAAAACGCAATGCATGATCTACAGCCTGAGGGCCTTTTTTTCTTTTCTTTTCCTTTTCTTCAAAGTGAATCTGGCCTTCTTTTTCATGTATTTCAAGCATAACACAGCGACACGATGTGAACAAAATGATAAAAAAGATTCCTCATCAATGATTCAAATCTATTACTGGGGTTCAGGACAAGACTGAGCGCGGCGACTGGCTGATTGTGTCGGCCCGGGCTAATTCCAAGCCTGACATCTGAGAGATAGCGTGAAGCTGTTCTATCAGATGCCCCCCCCCCCACCACACACACACCCAGGGCCCCGGGTGAGGTGATAAAAACCAGAGAAAATAACTCACTGAGTTGCAGAGGATAATATGATGGACAAGAGTGGACACTCAATACCTTTCACCATGCGTGCTGCAGCGTGTGTGTATGTGTGTGTGTGTGTGTGTGTGTGTGTGTGTGTGTGTGTGTGTGTGTGTGTAAGTCTGTTTACGTGAAAACTTTGAGCATGTTAGCGCTCATGGCTTCCCCGTTGATGAGAGAACGGGGGGGATGGAGTGCGTGGGGGGCGAGGTAACGACAGGATATGTCTTCCATTTCAGGAGAGCAAGAGTTTCGAAGGGGCTCTGCCTGAAGCGGGGATATTTATTTCCCAGCCATCATCCCCGGATCGATGCTGCCCCACCTCCGTCTCTCTCACCGCGACACCATCCTTCTTCATATCAGCTTTTCTCTTTGTGTACCACACCATGACGGTCGAGAAAACAGCAACTGCCCTCGTGTCAAACACCGACCCTGGGATGGACGGCGGCAGGCGCTGGCACCTGGCCGCCCAGATTGTTTGCTCTCGGTTTGATTCGTCAAAGGGGGGCTTGCCTGTAATCTCAGATTTGTCGCACACCTGTCCCCCCTTCCAGCCAAGGTCGGCCTCGCGGCTCTGCTCCTTGCCAAGACCGATCAGTCTCATTACTGGCCGCGGGTCCCCGGTGGGTTTCCGTCGATCCCTCAGCCCTGTCTCCGTCCGCTCGGCCCATCTATCGTGACATCCTCCTGCGGTCTGGGAATCGGAGATGTGGTCAAACGAAGGCAAAGGTGAAAGGCGCCAGACAGAGCAGTCCGTCTGGTGTTGTGGTTGTTTGAGTCGTTTGGGACCTCGATCGAAGAGCTTTCCGTTCCGCTTCAGATTTATGGTCCATTTTCATGTATGATGAGAGTTTTGTGTTTGGTAGACGTTATATAGGAACCCTGGATACCGAGTACCTACTCCTTAACGTGCTGATATAAATACAGTGTTCATATACACATTGCTGTTGAATGTCTAAATGTTTGCAATGGAATAAAAACTAGTAGGGCTACTAAATTGTGGTCCAATTAGATGGGATTTAGTTTGAGGGGAAAAAGATTGACAAATTTCACTTAGCAAATGGAATGGAGAGGACATTGATGAGATGCAGTAGAGCGAGGAAGGTTACCACCTTAGAGATAGAGTTGTAATTGGATTCATGCTTTGTCTCAGAAATATCCAACTGTGTACAAACTTCCGTGACATAAGGTACTGTTTACGCACTAAAACACATTGAATGCATGTCTAATGCACCAAACCTTGATATGAAGGTGACCTTTCGATTTTGACTATTCTTTCAGAAAACATAATTTACCATTATTGTGACATAACAAAGAAAACGTACAACCCACCATTTTAATTTTTTTCCATTACATAACTGACCATGGTGCATCTTTTTTGTTTGAAGAGGACCAAAGAGAGTCTTTCACTACAGCCCTCACAAAACAGCTATACAGCCACAGGAAAAGCAATACTGAGTCTACAGTCTCCCTAGTTTGTCAAGGCCATGTAGTTGCCACAGAAAAAGACACAAATTGTATAGCACTGCAGAAATAACTGCAACCATCCATTTAGTGGTCACAGCCATGGGCCCAGAGACATGAATCTGCTCTGTTTTTCCAGGTTCCATCGGTTATGTAATATAACCACCATCATTAGTTTGACATTATTTGGCTTTGGTTATGGGGTACTGAAGCCTCCCCGAGCAGTTTAGGGTAAATAAATCTGCCTTTTTACTTTTGCAGAAACGCATGGGCCTGCAAACAGAGAGTGGATGCCAAGATGGGTTGTATTTATCCCCCATTTCATCCACTTACATACAGGACATGAGGTAATAGTGGAGTGTGAGCCTCCTGACACCAGATCTGGATCAATAAAAACAGGTTATTCCGTATATGTCTGTGTGGAAACACACCAAACTCCAGCGCATTAAACCCATATTTTCCTGTATGTGAAGACACCTTTTCACCTATGAGTTGTGTCAAGTTGTATCAATGCACCTGAATCTGTGAGAAACAGTTAAAGTGAATCATTACTATTTAGTCATGTTACATCTACTATGTTACATGGAGATAGACATAGTAGAAAGCACAGCCCAATGAAAACTAAAAACCTGGTTGGTTCAGGATTGGGAAAAAATACCAAATCTAAAGTACTACTAAATATGTGCAGGACTACTGTACATTATTGATTTTATGAGAGCAATTTGATAAAACTAATATCTCTACTTCCTCTTTGAATACACCAAACTGATAAACGACTTTCATAACCAGTCCAGGCACAGTGCTAATATCATTGTAGTTGAAACTATCCTTGAGTTTTATGACATTCAAAACTATCTCTTCTAAAGTGTATTTGGAGAAGGAGGGAGTGACAGGAGAAACAGCTCTATATGAGGTGTGGACTATGATCTCCTTCATTAGAGACCGGTCGGCTAAGATAATTTTACTTCTGAGGAGAATAACTTATTTTTCTATAATTTCTGAAGATGAATAAATTACGTGTAGTCCCTAGTGAAGAGATTTATTAATTAGTCTAAGAATATTCCAATAAGACTGGTTCTCTTATTGAGACATCATATGGCAGTCATTTCAACTCTTCATTCACGATCTCCTTCATTTTTGGTTTCTTTGTTAATGAACAACTTCATGAAAAGGATGATTGAACAATCATTCAAACTCAATCTCAATCGATTTGTGTGAGCACTAGTTTGGCATACAAATAGCACTTATTGAATCATCATAAAGAACCGATCATAGGTGGTTTGATACGTGGCACTGAAAGACCTTCCATGTCCTGTCCTGATCTCCTCCCAAGACAGTGGCCAGTGTTTCCCCCAGCACTGCATGGTTAAGGCGGCCTCTTTAACAACAATAGGGCCCCGCCTTGACTACCTTGACTACTCCCCCCCCCCCCCCCCCCCTTGACCACCTTGACTAAGACATTTTCTGGGCTCTTCGTTTGTGTACATCACTCTGCGGTTCCCTCTGACAGTGCCGCGCGCACAGAGGCCTTCTCTCCCTCGCTCATCTCCGCGTGCGCGATCTATAGCTTCACATTTAATTCAAGGACGTCCTCCCATCAGTGATGCAATAAGCCCGGGCTTGTCTTCAAGGAACATTGATATTCCGTAATGATCGTCGGATGACTTGGGGAAAGTCTGCCTCCTAAACAGGTGGTGATTAGGGCGAAAATGAGAAGCACATTAAATCCACGTGCCGCCGGCGATGGCGTGTCCTGTTTAAGAAACTCCCCGTTTCATTAAAGCTCTATTACGGCGTGTGCGGCTTGTTCATTAGCGGGGGGGCTAATTTACCAAAGGCATTCCTATTATGAAGGGATAACTTCATAACGCCGCTCGACCGTCCCCACTCCTCCCTCCACCCGACCCACAGCACCCACCGCACACCCCACCTTACCAGCTCCATCGTCAGGGGAGTCCGACTCATTAAGAACAATGCAACAAACATGTCTCTAGAGGGTCTTACTCCTGCAGCCTCCTAGCCTGGGTAGCCCCGAATATTATGCCGGCGATTTGAGTCCGCCCTGCACAAGGGTCTGGAGAAGAGCAATACATTTCTTTCTGCTTTCGATACGTTTTTGCGGGAGCCAATCACCAAGCTGGCTTTTCCTCTTGGCACGCTATTGGCTGGTTTAGCACAATGACGACAGGGAAGCAAAAGTAAGCAGCCAATCGCGTGCAGAGTCATATGAACTAGGCCCGTTGATCACGCCTCTTGTGCTGAAGAAAATGACAGCAGCTTCTCCAGACCAACGTGCAATCTATGATTGATCTTGGTCTGGCAATAGCCAGACTAGCAGCCTCCCTCACCAGTCCACGTAACACCTGTTATGCACCAAGTTTTCTCCTTTGCCAAAAATAGTGCCACCGCCTTGTGTGATGTCCCCTGAACACGGGACATAAACCGGGATCTAATGGAGGAAACGGCTGGTGCACGGAAAAAGCAGATAGTGAAGCCTCACAACGCGTTGTCTTTGGCGGTGATTCCTCTGTCAGCGCTGTGCTAACACAGAACAGGATCTGGTGATTCAGTGTAAATTGGTGTCATCACTATCCTGTCCCTGTTTCTCTGTCGTCTGCGTTTTCAGCGGATGTGTCTCCAGTGGCTCGTGTGAATTAGCATAGCGCTCGGCTGGACAGAGGGGTATAATTAGCCTCTGTATCACTCAGTCACACCGCCGTGGATTGGCTAATACTTTTTTAGGGTATTAATGATGGATTTTCCTTCATTTTGTCTCACCTCCCATGGTCAGGGATGTGCAATCGAGGAGGAAGGCGGAGGTGACGACAAAGAGGACAGAAGAGTAAAAAAGTTGGTGAAGGATGGGGATTCATTTTCTCAGGTGTCAAGCTTCTGGTGAAGATGATGTTTTAGTGAAGATAGCTTTGGTTATGGGAGACTTTTCATGAAATCCAATGAAAAGTGGAGATGTTGAGAGCAGAAGGTGATTTATCAATAATGATCTAAATTTGAATTTAGAAAATATAGCAACAAACTAAAGCACCTGCTGTTTTACTTTTGGGCAGATGTGTGTGTGTTGGGGGAGGGTGGGGTGTAAGTTTGTGTGCGTGTGTGCTTGTGTGCGTGCGTGTGTGCGTGCGTGCGTGTGTGCGTACGAATGTGTTAGGGTTGCCAATTGTCCCGGATTGCCCGGGACGTCCTTTTTATTGGGCTAAATAATTGTTCCCCATACTGGATCTCCTTTGTCCCGTATGTTGACTCCTACTCTGCTCTGATCACCAGACGGCGCTCTCACAGGTACTAGAGGTGCTGAACAGCAGAAGATCAAGTGCTGATCACGCTACAGGTGAGCTCCTCTGTCATCCAATCACAGGCCTCCTACGCATCAGTTGTACGTGGAGCGTAAATGTGCCAATTCCTGCCTAAATAGGTTTTAGACATTTCTGCTGATCATCGGTTCTGCATCTGTAAACTATGGACATACCTGCAAATACAGATCAAAAAAAAGAATGAGCAAGGGCAGTATGTTCACACAACAACACACCCCCACACTATGGCATCAGGCTTGGACGCCACCTTCCACTCACATCAGATAGTGAGAAAATTGGCAACCCTTGTGTGCGTGAGCATGTGCGAATTAACCCACCCGCCCTCCTAATAAATTACGGCACGGAGCTCAACCGTTCCACATCTGCATCGTCAACATCAGCCATGTAATCACATTCATCACATGGGCTTTAAGGCAGATGCAGTCTGACTTCATTTAAGGTGTAGACACATAACACGTATACAGACCATATATTCTAGCATAATTTGTGTTCAACCGTTATTCTGTCATATTAATAGATAGAGCTACTCTAAAAAGATACTTAGTGCCATCTACTGGGGACACAGTGAGACACCACATCACTGGGATCTCTTCTACACACTGAAAGTGGACCAGAAACTGAACTGGGAACAGCTGTAAACTTCCTTGCTATTTTTATTTTCCTCCAGGTCATTTTAAACTGACTATGCACTCCAGAAAAATGGCGACCCACGTCATTCCATTCATTTTGACGCTGAAGAAACAATTTTGTTCCAACCAAACTGTTGCAAGACATTATATAAAGTTCAATATTTACTATTCGATTTCTGTGCAACAATCTGGGTTTTTATTGTGGATCTGCTGGATGAGAAACAAGGAGTGCAATCCTCTGCTGACGCTGAGGTTAACCTTGTTAGCAGCTAATCCTGCTAAAGGCCAGTGAGCAGCTTTCTATCGGGAGCTGCCGCGGAACAACTGCAGTCTGCATATTCAATCACAGGTGGACACGTAAGGTGGAATGCTTGCGTTCTTTCTCGGTAAAATAACAATAGTCCAAACGTATGTGAAAATCCTTATGGAGACACAATCCCAAAACAAACAAGCATCATCCGTCTCTCCATCCAGCTGTCATCCCGATAAATCTGTCCAAACTCTGTATTGATCTTTTCCAAGAGCTATACAAAGGACTGTTTCATGTTTCAATCCAATTCTGAAACCGACCCAATATGTCTCTGCAGCCCTAATGTTGTTATCTTTGTCCTTGATGTTCTTGTGTTTTTCGTATTGTATTTGTGCCGAGCGAGCAGCTCGACTCAAGAGTGCAGAGGAAATTGCAAACTGCACCTATTGGTTGGTCAGCGTGTTTACATCGGATGGGTATTATGTTAGATCATAGGTCGCCCTTTAATGGACACACACCTGTCCATCCCCCCCAAATGCTATGACTGGATGACGCATATTGAGGGAGAGCTGTCAACAAAACAACAATTGTGTTTTGTTCGATTGCTGATGATCTCTGCATCAACAAGACATGTAGTACGGTTCAGTCAACACAGAACCTTGTCGAAATGCAAATCACTCTCACATTTTAAATGAATGGACTGAGGAGGTATGTCTTCCATCGAAGCCACTGTGGTTCTCATGCTTATACGAAACAGCATGTCAATCCGCAAAATCTATACGATATCTATTTCAAATGAGCTAATTATCAAAGCACAAATCCTCCCCTTACTCCCTGAGGAGTTCCATGAAAACTGGGGGAAGTTGAGCGTGACGCGCTGAGGAAACGGCTGCTGCCTTCAGGTTTTCCCCCCATGAAGCCGCTTCTTCAGATGCTGCGACACTAATCTAAGCTTCCTTCCTGGCCTGCTCTGTCCTTCAGCGGCTAATCCTGTTAGCAGGAGCCAGTGCGTTATAATCCTCCCACATCGCCCCGATCCTTCGTGGCTCATAGTCTCGCAGCCTCTGTGATGCTGGACCCCTACTGAAGCCCACAGGTAAGCTTAGACCCCCCCTAGAGAGAGAGAGAGAGACACCCCACTACTTTGAAGGCTCGTAGCTACATCCGCCGTCCCCTGACCTTCCATATTATCTAATTTCCCATGCTAATTAACAGCCCGCTCCCCTGCTTCCCACAGGCCGTGTAAAAAAGTTCACGCTGTTGCGAAAAAATACGCTCAAGGGAAAATATTCAGGTCTTTTGTGGTGTATGGGGGGAGAGTTGGCCTACTGCGTAGACCGTGGTTTTGCTGTCAAGTGCTTTGCTCTCAGCTTGTAATGTGCGCTGGCTACAGGAATTAAGCGATTGCCACTGGCTACGGTGCTTAGGTATAGGTGAGCAGTTACGAGCAGGCAGCAACTGGGGGACTATCTGCCCTATCCGTTGAGTTGGCTCTCAATCTCGCTTCCTAAAAAAGGAAAACAGCCCAGGAATAATGTGGATGTTGTCCGCAGGTTATTGATCTGTTCAAAACGCGAGGCTTTCTTTGAACTGCAAGCTTTTTTGCAGCGGGCAGATTTAAAACTGAAATCTGCTGCTTCTACTGTGAGCAGTCGCTGGCGACAGAAGCCCTTGGAGGTGTTCTCCATGTGTGTGTTCACACCGTACCTGAGTGGTGTGATCGAGGTTACAGAAGCTCAACATTAATTGAGAGTGACACTTAGCGACACAAAATCCCAGCCACGCGTTGTGCGTAGCCCAGGGGCTGAAACAGTGTGCGCGTTCCGTTATAAAGTGGTTTTGTATTCGTGATTTCTTCTCTTCTTCTTTTTATTAAAACATGAGTGGCAGAGTTTGGTGCTGCTGCATTTAGACAGCGTAATGTGTTTTAAGTGCAGTGATTATGTGAGTGTGTAAAACCCCAACTGTGTGTTGAATGTGTGTTTTGGGGTGCTTTCAGGATGTTAAGCTGGGTGGGTAAAGTGGTTCCCCAGCCCCCAGAGGCCTGCGAGGAGAAACCAGAAGCACGGCCTTCTGCAGCTGTAAGTACTCAGTCCACATCCTATCTGTGTGTGCTGTGCGTGTGTGTATGTATTTGTCTGGGAAATATGAATCGTAATGATATACAAATTACATAAGCCTTGTTTATATAACTACTAGCCACTTGAAAAGGCATTTGTATACCTTCTCCCTGCACTAAGAGATGTCCCCCTTCCTCGCTATAATTGAAATGTGTTCAGGTAGTCTGCATTTTGTTTGCGACCGTAGCCATGAAGTCTGATGCGGAGGCCAATCTCCTGTTTTCTTTGATGTGTAGACTCCTTTAGCTGTCTTGCAGCCTTGCAGACGTGTCCGCTTCCCCTCAGTGTTTTACAAAAACAATTTATTTTATATTTTTTAATCAACAGGAGAAGAAGGTGACATTCAAGGAAGAAAGCAAAAAAGGTTCAGAAATAATATATATTTAATCTTTTCTCCCCGCATATGGCAGACTAGGGAAAATAACTCAAATAAATCATGTGTTGCCTTTGACAGCGGTGACACTAAAAGAAGAGGAGGCGTCTGAGGACAGCAGGTGAGTCTTAATAAATATTAATTAAAGAGATAGTCCCCAGTATTTAGCATCTTGCTGTGCACAAGCAGAGTGCACAAAGTTTGAACTGCCGTGCATGCATGAGTTAACTTCCTTGTCAGAGGCGGCCTCGCTCATGAGTCCAAAAAGAATCCACGGAAGTTTCCACTTTGATTCCCTCAACAGGCCAAACAGAGAACAAATGTTATGAGTAATTTTTTGTTCTTTCTTTATTATGTCGACTTATTTTACCTCAGCAATTTCAATGGTTGAGCACCCATTGGACTCTCAAACCCAGGCATACAAAACTTTTACGGGGGTTTTATCCAATAGCGTCACTGAAATGGCTGCTACCCTGTGGACTTTCTGCTCCCAGACTTAGAGGGATTTCCAGACAAATGGTCTCCCTGTGATAGGATCAGGAGCAGGGAAGTCTGACTCTGCACACATTAAAAGATAGGGCTTGTTTTGCCGTCATTAGCTCAAAGTCAGTCTGGCTAATCCGCCAGGAGACTTGAGATGGTGTGGCGGTGTTTGGGCCGTGCAAAGTGTCCCCACATCAGAAGAACAGTATGTTCTGAACTGGAGACGCGTTTTGAACACGTTGAGAAATAGCTTCAGCTTTGCAATGGCAAACAAAGTAAAGATCAGACCGCTTTTTTTATTCTGTAGGCTACACCCAAATTACTAATTTGGGTAAATGATCACCCAGAGTATAATTTTAAAAAAAACAATGCGGAAATAAAATTAATACTTTACATTAGTGTTTAATTTCTGATGCGGGTGCTTTTTTGGTAAATGCGCGCCACGATATCTTGAGTGCAAACCTTGTTCACCAAATAGCTTGAATCCTTGAAGCAAAAAAAACAACATAATTATTAAAGAGACGTTTTAACACCACTTCTGAGAGTGTGCGCACCTGATAAGGTACTTAATGCTGCAGTGCAGTTGTTTTCAACTAATTAAAAGAATGTGTGTTATGTAATATTGATTTGCTCAGCTCCTGTGTTCCTTCCCATCCTAGTGCCCAGCCCAGGGTTCTGACATGGATTTCCCACAGCCTGGCCCACGCTCTCCCCCAGCCGGCAGGACTCGCCAAGCCTGATAACAAGGTGCGTTCAGCCCCCATGGCTCAAGGTGTTGCACTGTACTAGCTAACACAGAGAGAGAGAGAGAGAGAGAGAGAGAGAGAGATGCAATCCCAACTGTGACAATGATATCATGTTTCTTTCTTTATGTTCAGGAAGAAAATGAGAAAATCAGGTAACATTCCTCTGTGTGTGTGTGTGTGTGTGTGTGTGTGTGTGCGCGCGCGCGCGCGTGCGTGCGCGCGTGCGTGCGTGCGTGTGTAGCCTATATTTGTCCGTTTTGTGCACATCTAAACATAGTCAATGTGATTATTAGTACAGTCCGTGATTATCTCTGTATGAGTTACATGTCTTTTATCTCTGGAAAAACAGCAATCCGGAGCCAAAGTAAGTAATTATGCGGAGCAAAAGCTTTTACATTAGCGCTACAGTATACCAGGCAAAACTATAGGTCTAAATAGCAGAGCCGTTCAGAAATCCAAGCGATCATCAATCACACTGATACATACTGTAAAAAAAGTTAGTCTAAACACTCATCAGTGAATGTAAGCAAACCATTGTTACATTATTGGTGCTTTCGGCTTTTAGTGTCAGCATGGGGGCAATCCTTTATCCTTAGGCCAATGTCCATAGTAGGCAATACTATGCGCAGGGTTTGTATTTTGGCACTCTCCCTTATACCTTGTTTGTTTTGGGGGCTCAAATTCACACAGAATCACATAGGCTTCACGTTTGGCTACTAAGCTTTTTTCACTACTGCCACTACTGCTTTTGCTTGACCCTACAGCGCCCTCTAGTGTACAGCATCTGAGGGATTCTTGTTCATCACGGAAATGTTCTTGGTTATCCCGTTTTTTACAGTCAAGGTGTGATGGGCTGGATTGTCCAAGGGATTGAAAAAGTGGTGCCGCAGCCAGATGAGAAGTACAAGAAGCAGCCAGAGCAAGAGGACGACGTGACGGAGGTACTGAAGGAAAACCTCCCGATTCATGGACTAAAGAAAGCACCCTTTGTGTGGCTGGCTGAATTATTGTTATGCACCATAGAAGGTCAACTTTTTTTAAATGTTTTCTCTCAAAAGTGATGTCATCTTGATTTTGAAAAGTGGTTGCTTCTCCTTTAGGTGCATTACGTCGCAGATGTACCAGGTGAGAAGAACATGCATCCATCATGTGCAAATAACTCTCATTGAAGGTATATATTGGCTGTAAACACTACCTTCCTTCCCCTATTCCTCTCTCTCCCTCTCCCTCTCCCTCTCTCTCTTCCCCTATTCCTCCCTCTTTCTCTCCCTTCCCCTATTCCTCCCTCTCTCTCTCCCTCTCTCTCCCTCCCTTCCCCTATTCCTCCCTCCCCCTCTCTCTCTCTCTCCCTCCCTTCCCCTATGCCTCCCTCTCCCTATTCCCCTCTCTCCCTCCCTTTCCCTCTCCCTCCCTTGCCCTATGCCTCCCTCTCCCTATTCCCCTCCCTCTCTCCCTCCCCCTATTCCTCTCTCTCTCCCTCTCTCCCTCCCCCTATTCCTCTCTCTCTCCCTCTCTCCCTCTTCCTCTCTCTCTCCCTCTCTCCCTCCCCCTATTCCCCTCTCTCCCTCTCTCCCTCCCCCTCTCTCTCTCTAGATGCTGAGCCTCTCGCCCACATCCCCGTGGTGGAGGTGGAATCTGAGCCAGAGGAGGAGGAGGAAAAGCCTCTCCAACTGCAGCCCAGGTCAGTATCTAAGCTGGCAGAGGTAGAGGGGACAGTGCTCTCTGACCCTCCTCAAGAGATAGGACAGTGGGGATAATGCATATTTAAACACTGATCTAAACATAGTGTATACTATGGAGGTACGTGTGTGATAAATTATTATGGCCATAGCACAAACAGTTTGTGAATCGGTTTGTGTGTTTGTTTGTACATGCATGTGTGTGATCGTTTGCATACGTGTGTATGTGCATCGGTGTGTGTGTGTGGGTACGTGCGTCTGTGTGTGCATATGTGTGTGCGTGCGTGTATGTATGGGCATGTGTATACGTGCATGTGAACGTGCACATGTGCGTCCTCAACAGGATGATGGAGTGGCTGAAGCAAGGCATCGAGAAGGTGGTTCCCCGTCCCGAGATCTACATCCACGTCCCCCACGAAGGCGCGGCCCAGAGTCAAAAGAAAGGTACACGGTCAGGCCCTCTCTCCTCCCGCGGTCGTCCGTGATGTTCCCTATCCTGTAGCTCCAGCACCCATAAGCAATGTGGCCATAGTGGCTGCTAAGCAAAAAGCGGGCTCTGTTGATGAATCAGGGGCGGCGGGCCGTTACTGAGACAAAGTGTCTCCTCTTCTTCTCCCCAGCTGAGGAGGCTCCAGCTCCGGCGGGCGACACGGAGAAGTAAGCACCACAGCATTCTGGTCACGAGAGATTTCAACTCGTGTGGTAGAGCAGACATACATCTCGCTTTATTTCTCTTCAGAATCCGAGTGAGCGGTTCATACACGGAAACCGATGGTTTTATAGGAGACATGATGGCATGTATTAGACCGAGCGCCTTCTTCTAAACGTTAGTGTACAACGAGGTGATTTATTACAGTTTAACTGCCGTGTTGTAACAGCTAAGCACAAAATAATACCCTGAAACCCTGTTTCCAACGAGCAAGATGTTAGGCTAGTTCAGCTAAATGGGGTTGGATTCACTCCCGCCCTGCATGTTTAAAGGTCCACTGTTCCAGAGGGAACATTGTGCCCTTAACTATACCAGACATTGTGTAATGATGACCTTCCCTCCAGTGTGGTAGGCTGGATCGTTGGAGGCATTGGTCGCATGCTGCCCCAACCTGTGCTGAAGAAGGTACGTCCATCTTGTGGATGCGTTACAAAATGACAATAAGTAATGTCCATCATTTTCCGCGTTGTAACGATTCATCTGGATTTATTTATGAGCATTCCTGTGTTAACGTACCATTTGTTTTCTGTTGCAGGACAACAACGATGGAGTGGAGAACAGTAAGTACAATGCTGCTGGCTAATGTTCAGACACACTAGCGCCACATTCAGTACCAAACAGCCTCTACCACTTCATAAAATAGGACTCAGGCGAGGCATGTTCAATATTAATCAATCTAAAAGAGAATTGAAGAGCTTCACATGCGGAGGTGACTGATTGGCTGATGGGTTCGTTGCTGGTGCATAAACAGGGAAGGTCTTAGAAGTCAAGCAGTGAGGACGACTCTAACCCAGGCTCCTCTTCTCATTCTGTTTCAGGAGCCATGAGAGCCCCTTAAATTAAAGGAGAAGACAGGGTTGGACAGAGTCCTTCACTCAGAAACAGATGCACTTTAGCAGAGCAAGCAAGACAATCGCACAATGGAGCCAGTTTCTACAGACACCTGCACCATCTATACTAAGCAGTTATTTACTCTTATTTGCCATAGTAAATTACTATGTTAGGCTATAATGGTTTAAAATACGCCCACAGCTAAGTATATCCTGTATGTTGTTTATGTACATTATGTAACACGATAGTGACCAAGATAATCCACTGTGATATCTTCAGATCGAGATACAGTTGCAATAGGACATGTTAATGTTCGAGAAAAAAATCGAAATACACCATTTAATATGTCCCTCTTTATTTAGTTATTACAAATTGTAATTTTTTTTGAGCTAATTGATGTCAATGATTATCAAGTGTAAAAAATATGCAATGTAAAGTTACTTTACATACCAGGCAGCTCATATTGATGTATGATGTATGAATTTATAAATTATTTTTTTTGCACCCATCAAGTAATCAACCCATCAGTCAATCAATCAATACATTGAACTGTCACTTCTAATACATTACACTGCACTTCTTAGAAATAATATATCACAAAATTCTAAAGATTCAGACACATCATAATAAAGACATCGTAGTCGACTGTTTGTGTCACTTTGAAATGTTGTTACATTGAACTTCATCGCACTATTTTCAAGAACATGCCTGAAAAATGTTTACTGCAAATAATGCTCTGTGAGAATGTGTTTACTGTCATTCTCTCCAATTAAAAGATGTGTACTACAAGCTCGCACTGCTGACTAACTGACTCTAGCTGTTGTTGACTTTATGTAACAAGAACGCTATTCTGGCTGAATGTTCTGAAAACATATTTCATTTTAGCGTTTGGAAGACCAAGAAGGCTTTGGGCCTATGACTCAAACACAGATGCCATAGTGGGGTAAACAGAGCTTTTGCTCATAACCCTACCACATATTAGAAGCACACACACACACACACCGTGCAGACACACAAACACACCGTGCACACACAAAAATCGTACCTACACACACAAACACTAATAACTGCACAGACAGACACCACACACACAGATTCCAACAAGACCCAGTATAATCCTGCCTCCTGTGTGATGTGCAGTCATCATAGTCCAGGACCCATCAGACATGGTCCTGGAGGAGGTGGACCCAGACTGGGACAAGAAGGAGCGGGTCCAGCAGCCCCCCCAGGAGAACCAGGTACGACCACAGGGCGTAGAGAGAGAGAGAGAGAGAGAGAGAGAGAGAAATAGCGAGAGAGAGAGAGAAAAAGTGAGAGAGAGAGAAAAAGTGAGAGAGAGAGCGAGCGAGAAAAAGTGAGACAGACAGACAGACAGACAGACAGACAGACAGACAGACAGACAGAGAGAGAGAGAGCAACATATGTAGGACTTGTAAATTGTAATTTTTTTACTCAAAAAATATTTACACATATTAAAAGTTGCGTTGCTATTTGGAAGGAGTTGCCGGCGGAAGATGCGGGGACACAGACTGGCACCATCGAGGGCCAGGCGGAGCAGTCCATGTTGGCCCAGATGGAGGAGCGGTAAGGGGCTGCTAATAACACCCATCAGTCGCTTCGATTCTGTCATTGATTAACAAAGTAATCCCGTCTCATCATATCTTAACACTCCTGTCCTTCCCTTCCCCTGCATGAATTATTCACGCTATTAGTGAGGTGTCCTCCTGCTCCTTTTTTACAAGACGGGGGAAAACGTTATCGACCCTAGATGTACAAATGGGTGTTGAGGCTCTTGAAAGTGACCTAGGTGTCACGAGAACCGCACTAACACCGCATCAGCCCATTCCAGAACACAGATTTATTATGAATAAGATGCAGAGGATAAAAAAAACACAAAAGCTGCTCCACTGACCTCCACTGCCGTGTTGAGCCTCACGGTATTCAAAGCGCAGAGGCACCCCCACGGCCCCTGACCCCCTGTGCCCCCCCAGGCTGCAGCGGGAGCGCCTGGAGGCGGCCCGCATTGCGGAGGACATGGCCTGGAGGGCGGCCGAGGCGGCGGTGAGGCAGCTGGAGGAGGAGCAGCGCACCGCCATCATCGTGGAGGACCCGCCTCCGGAGGCCAGCGAACAGTAAGCCACGCCTTCCTCTGAACGCTCTCACTACAGCCACAAACCCATGCTGCTGCTCCGTGTTGGTCCGTGTGATGGATGTGATCGCTGTACGGGGGGGGGGGGGGGGGGGTCGATGATGGTGGTGATGGTGGTGATGGGGATGGTGATGAGGATGGAGTTGGAAAATGAGGATGATGGTGGTGGGGTGGTGGGGCTTATAAAAAGGTGAGCAATGGTCTGTAAACAAAAGCGCTATGTAGGAATGTTTGGTTGCTGCACGCACACACACAAAGACATACACACACGTAGTGCTAACACAAAGGGAAACTCATGTACACATTCACACCCAATGTGATGCCACAGAGTTCAGGGTCAACACCTTCCGGTGCGACTCCTATAATTCTGCCTGTTTGTTTTGAAAAGACTGCCCAACATCCTGGAAGAGGAGAACGAAGACGAACCAGAGTAAGTCAGATTTTCCTTCATTAGCCTATGCCTCACGCCCAGGCACCTCTCTCTCCCCCCCCTCCCCGTTGTCTTTCCTGGGCTAAAATCTGGCCCACTTCTTCCAAGAGGCACCGATGTAAACACAGCCAATGCAACTTCCTGCAATCACTTGTTAAACCGAAGCTATGCGTCCAGCTTTCCCGGGGCCCGGGGCTGTGTTCTGCTTGGCCGCGTAGTGCTAGGCTCGTACTGGAATCAATTACACCAAACACAGCAAGCAAAGTACTATCAATAACTGTTCACCAAATCGTGTTTCTAATCAACGTTTGTGCACCATGCTGTTAGAGAACCGTACACTCCAGTTTATGAAGGCATTAATAACTGCCACATTCCCCTGTGACCGTTAGTCTTTCTCCTCCCCCATAGAGTGGCAGTAAAGGGTGCCAGCGAGCTCCTCAGAGAGCCAGCACAGGGAGCCAGAGAGATAAACATGGTGGAGATTAGCAGGACACCGATGGCCTAAGAGCACCACTAGGGGGCGCCACTGGGTTGAAGCTGAATTTAATGGTGGTTGCGGTTGATTAGTGACTGGTGATAGAAGAGAGAAAGCTATTTGTAGAGGGTCGCAGCGACAAAGAGAAATGAGGCAACTCAAATCAGTGTCAACGGAAATAGACCCATTGCAAAAACTCCCTCTTTCCCATCCATTAGCAGCATTAACAAAGGCCATTGTGTACCTCACTAGAGCGTCATCTGACGATGTGCCCTCAACTAACTGGTGAGAGACTGCTCGCCAAAAGCTATGCCAAGCAACTGTATCCGCGCCTTAAATGGTCATGAAACCTTACATTTCTCATGGATTTCAGTAATTTTTACACTCATATTTAATCACATCTTATACTCCACGTACATCATGATCGTTTAAAAAAGTAACTTAATGAATGAGAAAAGTAAAAATAGTGGGAGGGGAGGAGTAGAAAGGTTAGGCTAGAGGGTAGGAGGGAGGCTTAGTGGAGGTTAAGCTGAGGGTAGAGGGGAGTGGAAGGTAGGATAGAGGTGATCTTAAGGTTAGGGGAGTGGGAGGTTAAGGTGAGGGAAGGGGCAGGTTAAAGTAGAGGGTAGAGAGGAGTTTAGGGAGAAGGGAGGTAAAGATAAGGGTAGATAGGGGACGGGGGACGTTAAGGTAGGGTTAAAGGGGACATATACCACCAGGTGTGAGTGGGATTTGCCTTACAAGCCGTTTCGAAAATCTGCCCCATATGACATCACTAGTGGGCATGTCCACCTAGATCTGTGCTGGATAGATCCGTCTCCCAGCCTACCCAGTGGACTGAAGTAAACGTTGCTCATCTATCCAGCACAGATCTAGGTGGACACGCCCACTAGTGATGTCATATGGGGCAGATTTTCAAAACGGCTTGTAAGGCAAATCACACTCACACCTGGTGGTACAATATGTCCCCTTTAAGGTTAGAGCAGTGGGGATTTCTTCTATGCTAATTCAAGGGAGTTTTCTTGCGCTTGTGGGGGCTTGGGTAAAGGGGGGTGTCATAAATATTTGGCCTGTTCAGCCCTTTGAGACTGTAATGGTGATTAGGGCTATACAAATAGAATTGGTGAAATTAAGGTTAGAGAAAATTGTTTTATGGTAATAAAAAGCCACACAAACAGGCAGGATTTTATCGGAATATATTTTATAAACACACTTGGTATACATTTTATGCATGTTTATGTGAGTGTTTGCACATTGAAACATTTTGGCAAAGCGTTGCATCCAAACACAATTTGAAAAACCATTACAGCGGTTCATCGTGAACCAGCCAGGACTCAACCATCTCTCCCTAACTCTGTCCCTAACACTGAACCCTAACTCCTCAAAGGACAAGGAACACTCCCACTGCGGGAAGGAAGGAACCCCTGGTGGAACACGTTAGCATCCTAACATGCAACAGATGGTTACAAAGTCACGTTGTGTGAGTGTAGGAGATGAATCCACAGGCCAGCGATGTTGAGCTGTGATGAGGCACCATTTGTTGGTCACTGAAATATTGCCAGAGGATAAAATGCAGCGTCATGTTAAACAGGTTATTACAACTGTAGTTAATTAACACATTATCCTAGCTCATGTAATCTTCAGCAGAGGACTACTGACCTGAAGGGCTTTAGCGGTTAAGAGATTCAGGTGTGAAACAGCTCAGGTGTGTCCTTCCCAGACTGAACACAGCACTTCAACCGCGGAAAAACGGATGACATCGATCATTGACATTATTCAAAATGAGACGACATTCAGTTATTTAGCAGACCCTCTTATCCAAAGAGACTTGTGATGACATGCATTCTGACGCATGTCATTAAATGTATTCTGCCTTGGGGTTGGAGCCCAGTGCCATCTGATGGAGAGCCCAACACCCCATCCTGCCCAGTATCAGCACCATCAGTACCAGATTCACCTTCAGGATGCACAGCTTCAGCTCTCTCCTCCGTGGGCAGCCCTGTAGAGTTGGGTGTCACTCGCCCCACCATCAGGGAGGTCCTCCAGCCACCAGCTCCCCTCCTCGTGGAAGTCTGGGCGTAACAAACGGAGGTAGTTTGGCCTCAATGTCTGGCAACCTTCACAGTGGTAGTTTTGCTGCTCTGGTAACATGCACCAGCAGTTTGATAATAGCAGTGGTTTGAGTATGGGCAGTCTGGTATCAGGGGTAGTTTGCTCGAATGTCTGGGAGTAAACTACACAGTTTATGCCAACTTACGAGTCATACTTAGCAGGTAGCCACATGGTGTTCCTCCAGATGCACGGCTCCTCCTTCAGGTCTCGGGGTTCCTGGTCCGGTGAACGCCATTAGCTGAGCCATGGGTGGGTGGGCTTCATTCTTTGGAAGGCATTCTGAACTGAAGTGCTGGATGGAGTGTAAAAGATGAGGAAAGATTAAAAGAGATTTGTTTTAATATTCGAAACCTGCCCCAACATAGGTACTCTGGAAACCATTGTGTAGGACCAAGCATCTTCAGTAATTTTTTTCTCAGAAATCAAGAAGTGTGAATTCAAGAGTGCACTACTGGTTGTCACATGACGAGATTGAGAATTCAATGTTGACCAACAGCTGTCATTTACCTTCCAAAGACCTCAAGCAGTCCCATTGCTGTCCTCCAAGGGGATCCTGGTGGGTCCTCTGCAGCCTTCACATCTAGAGCAAAAATTAATTGGAGGCTAAATAAAAATATAAACCTAGGGAAAAGTTCTAAAATAATTCCCAAAATAATTCTGGTCAAAAGGATGGCTGAAGAGACGGATGTAGGAGAGGTTAAATGGCTTGTTTAGCGGAAGTAGTAGTAGTAGTACTCTATATTGCATTGAGGCGAGTGTGATAATCACCTCGGAGACGGACGTCTCGACCCCACGGGGGATGTCCTTCCCCAGCAGGTCCTCCAGCACTGATCGCCATTAGCTGCCCTCCGCCACGGCTCCTATTCTGGAAAACAATAAGACGGTTTCACCACAATGTCTGGTAACAGTGATAGTTCCGTCAAAACATCTGGTAACAAAAACCCTTGCACTTGTAAAGCGGTAACAAATATGAAACCTTAAGTTTACATGTCAACGTATTGAGTAATGTATAAACTATAGTAGCAGCAATAGGGGCAAAAACAGCTCACTACTCGGATCACCCAAGATATTACCTCAAATCACAGAATGAAAATCAGAACTACTTATAAGGAAAAACAAAAAACTAAGATAATAATCTCTGGCCTTTGGCGTTTCAGAACAGCTTGGTGATCAGCCTCGGTCCATCCTGGTTCCCCATGCCTTGCCCAGGTGATCCTGTGAAGTCAGAAAGCATCTTTATAAAAACGTTCACAGCCTTCTTGTTTCGTACAGGATGTACATGTGATTCAATCTCGGAAGACAACGTGCTATAACTAAATAGCTGTGCTATAACTTAGTAGCTTTATTTATTAACTAGAGACATACAGGTTGTCTGTCTTAAGAAAGGCAAACTTCCACACAATGAAGGTACTGAACCAATCACAATTGCATCATACATTTTCAAGAAGGCGCCCCCCTCCTCGTGGAAGTCTGGGCGTAACAAACCGAGGTAGTTTGGCCTCAATGTCTGGCAACCTTCACAGTGGTAGTTTTGCTGCTCTGGTAACATGCATCAGCAGTTGGTAATAGCAGTGGTTTGAGCGTTCTGGTATCAGTGGTAGTTTGATGGTCTGGTAAGACACAGCACTGGTATGGGCAGTCTGGTATCAGGGGTAGTTTGCTCGAATGTCTGGGAGTAAACTACACAGTTTATGCCAACTTACGAGTCATACTTGGCAGGTAGCCTCATGGTGTTCCTCCAGATGCACGGCTCCTCCTTCAGGTCTCGGGGTTCCTGGTCCGGTGAACGCCATTAGCTGAGCCATGGGTGGATGGGCTTCATTCTTTGGAAGGCATTCTGAACTGAAGTGCTGGATGGAGTGTAAAAGATGAGGAAAGATTAAAAGAGATTTGTTTTAATATTTGAAACCTGCCCCAACATAGGTACTCTGGAAACCATTGTGTAGGACCAAGCATCTTCAGTAATTTTTTTCTCAGAAATCAAGAAGTGTGAATTCAAGAGTGCACTACTGGTTGTCGCATGACTAGATTGAGAATTCAATGTTGACCAACAGCTGTCATTTACCTTCCAAAGACCTCAAGCAGTCCCATTGCTGTCCTCCAAGGGGATCCTGGTGGGTCCTCTGCAGCCTTCACATCTAGAGCAGAAATTAATTGGAGGCTAAATAAAAATATAAACCTAGGGAAAAGTTCTAAAATAATTCCCAAAATAATTCTGGTCAAAAGGATGGCTGAAGAGACGGATGTAGGAGAGGTTAAATGGCTTGTTTAGCGGAAGTAGTAGTAGTAGTACTCTATATTGCATTGAGACGAGTGTGATAATCACCTCGGAGACGGACGTCTCAACCCCACGAGGGATGTCCTTCCCCAGCAGGTCCTCCAGCACTGATCGCCATTAGCTGCCCTCCGCCACGGCTCCTATTCTGGAAAACAATAAGACGGTTTCACCACAATGTCTGGTAACAGTGATAGTTCCGTCAAAACATCTGGTAACAAAAACCCTTGCAATTGTAAAGCGGTAACAAATATGAAACCTTAAGTTTACATGTCAACGTATTGAGTAATGTATAAACTATAGTAGCAGCAATAGGGGCAAAAACAGCTCACTACTCGGATCACCCAAGATATTACCTCAAATCACAGAATGAAAATCAGAACTACTTATAAGGAAAAACAAAAAACTAAGATAATAATCTCTGGCCTTTGGCGTTTCAGAACAGCTTGGTGATCAGCCTCGGTCCATCCTGGTGCCCCATGCCTTGCCCAGGAGATCCTGTGAAGTCAGAAAGCATCTTTATAAAAACGTTCACAGCCTTCTTGTTTCGTACAGGATGTACATGTGATTCAATCTCGGAAGACAACGTGCTATAACTAAATAGCTGTGCTATAACTTAGTGGCTTTATTTATTAACTAGAGACATACAGGTTGGCTGTCTTAAGAAAGGCAAACTTCCACACAATGAAGGTACTGAACCAATCACAATTGCATCATACATTTTCAAGAAGGCGCCCCCCTCCTCGTGGAAGTCTGGGCGTAACAAACCGAGGTAGTTTGGCCTCAATGTCTGGCAACCTTCACAGTGGTAATTTTGTTGCTCTGGTAACATGCATCAGCAGTTGGTAATAGCAGTGGTTTGAGCGTTCTGGTATCAGTGGTAGTTTGATGGTCTGGTAAGACACAGCACTGGTATGGGCAGTCTGGTATCAGGGGTAGTTTGCTCGAATGTCTGGGAGTAAACTACACAGTTTATGCCAACTTACGAGTCATACTTGGCGGGTAGCCTCATGGTGTTCCTCCAGATGCACGGCTCCTCCTTCAGGTCTCGGGGTTCCTGGTCCGGTGAACGCCATTAGCTGAGCCATGGGTGGGTGGGCTTCATTCTTTGGAAGGCATTCTGAACTGAAGTGCTGGATGGAGTGTAAAAGATGAGGAAAGATTAAAAGAGATTTGTTTTAATATTTGAAACCTGCCCCAACATAGGTACTCTGGAAACCATTGTGTAGGACCAAGCATCTTCAGTAATTTTTTTCTCAGAAATCAAGAAGTGTGAATTCAAGAGTGCACTACTGGTTGTCGCATGACTAGATTGAGAATTCAATGTTGACCAACAGCTGTCATTTACCTTCCAAAGACCTCAAGCAGTCCCATTGCTGTCCTCCAAGGGGATCCTGGTGGGTCCTCTGCAGCCTTCACATCTAGAGCAGAAATTAATTGGAGGCTAAATAAAAATATAAACCTAGGGAAAAGTTCTAAAATAATTCCCAAAATAATTCTGGTCAAAAGGATGGCTGAAGAGACGGATGTAGGAGAGGTTAAATGGCTTGTTTAGCGGAAGTAGTAGTAGTAGTACTCTATATTGCATTGAGGCGAGTGTGATAATCACCTCGGAGACGGACGTCTCAACCCCACGAGGGATGTCCTTCCCCAGCAGGTCCTCCAGCACTGATCGCCATTAGCTGCCCTCCGCCACGGCTCCTATTCTGGAAAACAATAAGATGGTTTCACCACAATGTCTGGTAACAGTGATAGCTCGGTCAAAACATCTGGTAACAAAAACCCTTGCACTTGTAAAGCGGTAACAAATATGAAACTTTAAGTTTACATGTTTACATGACGTATTGAGTAATGTATAAACTATAGTAGCAGCAATAGGGGCAAAAACAGCTCACTACTCGGATCACCCAAGATATTACCTCAAATCACAGAATGAAAACCAGAACTACTAATAAGGAAAAACAAAAAACGAAGATAATAATTTCTGGCCTTTGGCGTTTCAGAACAGCTTGGTGATCAGCCTCGGTCCCTCCTGGCGCCCCATGCCTTGCCCAGGGGATCCTGTGAAGTCAGACAGCATCTTTATAAAAACGTTCACAGCCTTCTTGTTTCGTACAGGATGTACATGTGATTCAATCTCGTAAGACAACGTGCTATAACTAAATAGCTGTGCTATAACTTAGTAGCTTTATTTATTAACTAGAGACATACAGGTTGGCTGTCTTAAGAAAGGCAAACTTCCACACAATGAAGGTACTGAACCAATCACAATTGCATCATACATTTTCAAGAAGGCAAGTTCTGGAGTTGCGCCCCCCCCACTGTGACCAACAACATTCATCAGTTTAAAAACATGACATAATAACGGCAAGATAACATCACACGTAACAACCACCAGAAACAGGAGGTGATGCAGCAACTTTTTAATGCTCTAATGTAACTCTTACGCTACAATTACAATATTTGACCAACTATACCATTTGATTTATGCAGATAACATTGAACAATTCCTATTACTTCTGAAGTCTAGTAGAGACCACATCAACTACAGAAAGTTATTCAGCCCAAGCCCTGAAACTGAAAGTGCCCTTACCAAACCGTTATGGACTTCTTAGACCAGTGGTGACAGCAGGGAGGTGTGGAGCTGGGTGTGGAGGCAGACACCTGGGGACACAAACTACAGGGACAAGTTCAGCTCTGTACAGTTATTTAGTCTATATTACTGTATAAGCATGTGGGACATGGTTCCATGATTTAAGCTGTTGTTTAATTTCAGAAGGTGACACTACTGTTCGCCACAAAAGTATAGTAAAAAAGTAATTCCTTGCAGTTTGGTAGGGTTTAACTGACTCACATCCCAGATATTTACCCCACTAGCATCAATAGTTCAATCAATAGTTATATAATAGTAAAATGATACTTAGCCACATTCAGCTGCTGGGATGTTCGTCTTCCGTAGTATGAAAATGACAAATTTGCTCCATTCATATTCGCGACTCAAAAATGTGCGCGCAAGAGTATTTCGGTATGCAGTTGACTTAAAAGTATAGCGCAGTTAGCCAAGTCGTCGGTAAAATTATAAACGCAAGAGAAATTCGTCAACTAATGTAAGGTTTTAGAATTATGCCCTACCTAAAGCACAAGACAAAGATGCCAGATGGTTACAGATAGAAATCGGGTACTGCCAGAGGACCCAATAGTGTGAACACATTAGTGATGAGGTTACGCAAATGCCAATCCTGATCGTACTGCCAGATGACCCAATAGGGTACCCTCGTTAGTGATGAGGTCACGCAAATGCCAATCCTACTCATAATGCCAGCTCCCCTGATCAGGTGACTCAACAGCCAACCAACTACTGATTTTGGTGCTAGAATGTTTTATGAAATCAATGCCAACCATAAAGGAAACCAAATTAAGTGCCCATATTGGCCTCCATTGTTCTGCAAACTGCTAACAACTAACAGACCTCTGCAGAAAGCTCAACACCTTCCAACTGGAATACCAACATTCCAGTACAAACCAAACCAGCAATAAGTAACGTAACCAGCGCCTCACCTTGAGCTGAACGAGGATGAAGATCTTGGGGTCGATCGTCTCATTTCAAAATACAGCCAACAGACTTACCTTGAGTCGATCTAGTAGTTTGTTGCCGTTGGTTTATGTACAGAACTAATAATTTTAGCTACACATCTAAACAAATTGACTAGCAATAAACAAGGCTTAGAACTGTACAATAATCTTATAGCCATCATGTTTGGTAACCAAATTTAACCAGAATATCGTAAAAACTGATATCCCTTACCTCAGACCACTTTTATAAATTATCTAAATATTTACAGGCATAAAGTATTTTTTAGAGAAATAAACCATTAATCTTCCCTCCCCTTGACAGAGCTACAGACATGAGATCCTCTTACACCTTTTGCCCACTTCCTTTCTACTCTCCAAACGTTGCAGTCACATTGCATGATTGTTGCCTTAATGATCTGGGTGTGGTGTTGATGACCAGAGATGCATGCTAGGATAACGTGCCGTCTGATGAACACAGTTCTGTAGATGTACCCCCTCAGAAGGAACCAAGTGTTTAAGAGGCAGTCGTAACGTTAGTTACGTGAGCGGGAATGTCCTTCAAGATGTTGACGGGACTCCCCTGAGGAGAAACGCATGGGACAAGATGTGAGGGCTCCTCCTCTCAGCAACTAGAACATAACCTGGTGCCTGCCCCTGAGAACCATGGAGCATCTGTCAACGTTCCCCTCCATGCATCTCGAAGCCGTAGCGACGGTTTCTCTACCTCCACAGCTGGAAGAGAGCACAATTGGAGTTCGGAATGGGTCCTTCTTGGGGTCTTTCCAGGTTGGTTTCTGATTTTGAGGGGAACCATCTTCCAGGCCCAGCTGGCCTCGCCCAATACTGGCTGCCGTAACATCAGTTACCCAAACTGGAACATCCTTCAGGACCATGACAGGGACACCCCAAAGAGAGACGCAAAGGGTAGGATGAGAGGGCTCCAACAGTTAGCTCTCTCGAGGTCGTCCTCAGACGAGCCCTCCATCGTTGCTTCCAGTCATCCCGATTCTCCATACATCTGGCCAGTTCATTGGTACTTTGTGCTCCTGCATCCTTCTTGAGTACATCCACGAATGTGAGTCTAGGACGTCCTCGAGACCGATGCCCATGGGTTGGTTCCCACAGTACAAATTTGCTGGCTGGCAGCTCTTGGTGTCTTTGGCAGTGTCCTGCCAGTCTCATTCTCCTGGCAGCTACTTTCTCACTCACCCTTGGTATTCCTTCATACAGGATCCTGTTGGTAACATGTGTACTCTTGCTGATGTTAAGTACTGCACGCAGCATTCTGGTGTAGCACCCGTCTAAAGACTTCTGCAAGGTTGGCTTCAGGGACCAGCATTCGCTGCCGTAGAGGAGAACAGACTCTACCGTTGCATTGAAGAAGCTGAGTTTGATTTGACGGGGGAGGTTGGAGTTCCACACACAGGTCATGCCGTTCAGGGCCCTCCATGCGGGTGCCTTTCTCACCTTTAGGTCCTGCTCGGTTGAGTTGACCCATGAGCCCAGATACTTGAAGTCCTCGACTTCCTTCAGCACAGTGCCACCAGTTGTCAGCGGTTGATGCTCCGGTGAGATGTTGTAGGTGATGACCTTTGTTTTATTGGCCTTTAGCCTAAGGCCAACCTTGGCACACTCCAGCTCCACTCTGTTCAGGAGTTCCTGTGCTTTCTCCACGTTGTTGGAGAGCAGGCTGATGTCATCCGTGTAGTCCAGGTCTGTCCGGACAACTGCAGGGTGTCGCTTTGACCTCCTTGGGTTAAGGGGGAAGCCGAGGCCCTGCTCCCGCCCACTAATGGCTTTTCTGAGCGCATAATCCAGGACAATGATGAAGAGGTAGGGGGCTAGTTTGTCCCCTTGCATTACTCCAGCCAGGATATCAAACTCCTCAGTGCTGCCATCTGGGGTAACCACCTTGGACCTTGTTCCTGCGTACATGGTCTCAATACCCCGGAGTAGGTTGGGAGGAACACCATAGGCCTTAAGGATCTTCACCATCGTGCCTCTGTGGATCGAATCAAAGGCCTTTTTGAAGTCGATAAAGCACAGTACAGCTGGCAGGTTATCCTTCTTCACCTCCTCGATCATTCTCCTTAGTGCCAGGATCTGGGCTGTGGTGGTCCTCTTTGGAGAGGTCTCCTGATTTAGGCACTGGGATGATGTTGGAGAGAGACTCCAGCATGATGTCATCGAGGTCACAGTTCTTTAAAACCTCTCGGGGTATGCCACCTGCCCCAGCACTTTTTCCAGCTCTCACTGCGCCTTTCGCCCGGGCTAGCTCAGTGACAGTGAATGGACCATCATCGATGTCTAGGTTCCGGAGTACTGGTGGAATTTCTTCCTCGGCCCCATCTGCTGTTGAACCCAGAAGGCTTCGGAAGTGGTTGAACCAGGTTGCCATCCTCTCCTCAGGGCTGTGACCTTCAACCTGTCCCTCCTTTGTCCTTTTCCGCCGAGTCATTTTGTTGATGACCCTCCAGGCTTCCCCATACAGTTTTTCGCCTTGCGCAGCCTGCACCCTTTGCACTCTCTCCATCAGTTCCTCCCCCTTGATGTTGTCGTAGGTACTGAACAGAAGCTGCTTGGCTTCTCTCAGTTCCCCACGTCTCTGCGTGGTTGGTTCCCGCTCAAAGTTGAGGTGTGCTTCCTCCACACTTCCTCGTGCCGCTACGACCTCCGGATGTTTGGACCTCAGGGAGGTTCTGGCTCTGTCCAACACAGGCACACGCATCCTGGTTGCCTCCTCGTTTGCAGCGACAAATCTCATATATTTGCTGCTGGGCTCCGCTCCCTTGTCCAGCTGCTGGAACCAATTCCTGACTTCCTCAGTGTACCTGGTTTGAAGGCCAGGATCGTTTGCGAATGCCTTCCAATCGTGCCGGATCTTGGGACTAGGCTTGGGGACCCTGAGGCTCAGTCGCACCCTCATGGACACCACACGGTGGTCCGACCCACCGAGCTGAACAAACTGTATGGTTCAGCATTAAGGATGGAGTTCCTCCATTTTCTCCTCACAAGTATATAGTCCAGTTGGCGTACCATACGTGTGGCTCGATCCTGCAAGGTCCATCTCTTGCCTTGCCTTTTCTGGAACAAGGTGTTCGCTGCCAGTAGTTCGTGCTCCATGAGAAGGGCGGTGAGGTATGCACCATTGCGGTTGGTAGAGTCGTGGTATGGGAAGGGTGTGTCCTCTGGTCCGAGCCTTGCGTTGAAGTCCCCCAGGATTGCCAGGAAGTTGTGTGCTGGAACACCTCGCACGGCTGTTGCTAGGTCCTCGAAGAACTTCTCCGCCTCCTCAGTTGGGGCCACGTTGGTGGGTGAGTACACGACTATGGCTGTTGTTAATGGGTTAGATGAGAACTCTGCGACAAGGATCCTTTCGGTGTGTTGGTAAACCCGACGGAGAGCCTTATGCGCCCGAGAGCCCAGCAGTAGCCCCACGCCGCCTGGGCCTCGTTTCGCCACGCAGACGAGGTGATGAACGTGCATCTCTCTACTTTGGGGTAAACGATCTGGTCATCAGTGTGCACTCTTCTGTGTTCCTGGACTCCCAGGATCTCCACTCCCCGCTCCTCAGCACAGTGAGCCAGCTCCACCAATCTAGCTTCTTCTCTCACTGTACATGCGTTGAAGGTTCCCATTACAAATAGTCTCCGACAGCACATGAGTGCATTGGACGGGTAGCTGAAAAGTCAAAACA
Organism: Gadus morhua; assembly: GCF_902167405.1. Taxonomy (NCBI): domain Eukaryota; kingdom Metazoa; phylum Chordata; class Actinopteri; order Gadiformes; family Gadidae; genus Gadus; species Gadus morhua. Next base: position 2,858,673 of record NC_044061.1, on the reverse strand, counting down.
TAAAATTGACCTCCACCTCCACACACACAAAGAACCATTTGTCAGGTTAAGAGCTGACCAATCTCACATGAAGAACCATTTGTCAGGTTAAGAGCTGACCACTCACACGAAGAACCCAATGTCAGGTTAAAAGCTGACCACTCACACGAAGAACCATTTGTCAGGTAAAGAGCTGACCACTCACACGAAGAACCCAATGTCAGGTTAAAAGCCGACCACTCACATGAAGAACAATTTGCCAGGTTAAAAGCTGACCACTCACACAAAGAACCATTTGTCAGGTTAAGAGCTGACCACTCACACGAAGAACCCAATGTCAGGTTAAAAGCTGACCACTCACACAAAGAACCATTTGCCAGGTTAAAAGCTGACCAATCTCACATGAAGAACCCAATGTCAGGTTAAAAGCTGACCACTCACATGAAGAACAATTTGCCAGGTTAAAAGCTGACCACTCACACGAAGGATCATTTGTCAGGTAAAGAGCTGACCACTCACACGAAGAACCCAATGTCAGGTTAAAAGCTGACCACTCATGAAGAACAATTTGCCAGGTTAAAAGCTGACCACTCACACGAAGAACCATTTGCCAGGTTAAAAGCTGACCACACTCATGAAGAACCCAATGTCAGGTTAAAAGCTGACCACTCACATGAAGAAGAATTTGCCAGGTTAAAAGCTGACCACTCACACGAAGAACCATTTGTCAGGTTAAGAGCTGACCACACTCATAAAAAACCCGATGTCAGGTTAAAAGCTGACCAGTCGCATGAAGAAACCATTTGTCAGGGTAAGAGCTGACCAATCTCATATGAAGAACCATTTGTCAGGTTAAGAGCTGACCACTCACACAAAGAACCATTTGTCAGGTTAAAAGCTGACCACTCTCTCATGAAGAACCCAATGTCAGGTTAAAAGCTGACCACTCTCTCATGAAGAACCCAATGTCAGGTTAAAAGCTGACCACTCTCTCATGAAGAACCCAATGTCAGGTTAAAAGCTGACCACTCACACGTAGAACCATTTGCCAGGTTAAAAGCTGACCACTCACATGAAGAACAATTTGCTAGGTTAAAAGCTGACCACACTTAGGAAGAACCCAATGTCAGGTTAAAAGCTGACCACTCGCAGGCAGAACAATTTGCCACCACTCACATGAAGAACCATTTGTCAGGTTTAAACTGACCACTCTCAGAAGAAGAACCCAATGTCAGGTTAAAGCTGACCAATAACAGGAAGAACCCCATGCATGGTCAAACTCTGACCAGGCGCACACATGTGTGAAACAAATACAAATTAAAGACTTTATTAACAAGTAGTATAAACAAACTATTATTTACATTTAGGACATTTGGCACAGTTCGGGTTATGTTTCCTGTTCAAGGTAATCTCTGCACTACACTAGGAGCAGCCGGGATTCTAACTAGCAACCTTCCGGTTACAAGTCGGGTAGTGCGGGTTGCACTACCTCCTGAGCCAAGCCGTACCAATAAACGTACTCATTGTTCAAAATCGTTCAGTACTGTCCGCAGTGATGCTCAGATACAAATGGTGCCGCTTAAATGAGCCCGAGGACGGGGACAGGATTTAATGGATGGGGGGGAGGTAGGTAGTCTGTTGAGAAGGCCCACCCAGTGGAGAGGGGTGGTGGGTCTTGAACAGCAGGATCCTCTTCATCCCATCTGAGCAGCAGGCCGATGAGCCCTCTGCTGGCTCAGATGCAAGTCTTTCTCAGGGCTGTACTGCAGAGTATTGGGCGAGGCCAGCTGGGCCTGGAAGATGGTTCCCCTCAAAATCAGAAACCAACCTGGAAAGACCCCAAGAAGGACCCATTCCGAACTGCAATTGTGCTCTCCTCCAGCTGTGGAGGTAGAGAAACCGTCGCTACGGCTTCGAGATGTATGGAGGGGAACGTTGACAGATGCTCCATGGTTCTCAGGGGCAGGCACCAGGTTATGTTCTAGTTGCTGAGAGGAGGAGCCTTCACATCTTGCCCCATGCGTTTCTCCTCAGGGGAGTCCCGTCAACATCTTGAAGGACATTCCCGCTCACGTAACTAACGTTACGACGGCCTCTTAAACACTTGGTTTCCCCTGAGGGGGCACGTCTACAGAACTGTAGACTTCAGACAGCACAGTACCCTAGCATGCATCTCTGATCGCTCAGACCAGACCCCGATCAGTAAGACAACACACACGTAAAGTGATGCAAGGTTCAGGTAAGTGGTGGCGAAGTGGGCAGAAAAAAACCTGAAAAAACCCTAGAGTATGTTATAACTTTACCCACAGAAAGCCAACTAGTCATACACCATTCACTTAGAACCTATACTGCACTACTTTTAACTTTATCAATGTGCACCCATTAACCCTAACCAATCAGACCAAACAGGATGCCAAAATTCTACCCGAAAAAGGAAAAATCTGGACTTACAGTTCGCAGTTTCTTCTTCATGGTTCAATTGGGATACTCACAGAATCTGTTATTCTTCTTGACCTGTGAAGAAGTGCAACGAGCTGATCAGTTTCAGAGTAGCCTACGAATGAACGACTCAACAGTGTTGCTTATTTAAACTATTTATTCATTCCTCTTTGGCAACCATCTACTCCCACATTTCTAGAGTTGCCTACTCAAAAATATTATTGATTATATATTATTAAGCTTTTGATATTTTCCATTAACTTTGTTACCATGGAAGTCAGTGGGCTTCAATCTTCAAATGTATTCTAGTTAAACCTATACATTTCATTAAAAATTGAAACCAATACATTTTCTACTTTTTTTTTCTTTCTATTTTCGAACAAAAATCCCACAACAACCATTGATCTAACCATTAGGGGTTCAATAAATACATGACTTTACCAACACATTGACTCTGAACCTCTAAAATCAGCCGAACAACACACATGAACACATCCACTCCAACCACCCGAATAGTCCAATATCGACGGGGAAACACTGTTCACCTCCAATTACATCCAGAACTAACATTATTGAACATATCAAGTCGGCCTCGTAGAAAATAATCTACTCACAACTGCTCCAGATCTTGCGGTCCGTTTTACTTCGAAAAGTGTTCGTGACCTCGCGGTTCACCTGGAGAACAGAAGAACAGATCTATCATCAGTCACTCATAACCGATAACCGGAAGATTCCCACCACTTAATGGTTCAAGGTCTTAACCATTATTAAGATTACCGTATATTGGAGACATTAAACTGATAACGGTTGGGGAGACCAACATATTATTGATTATATATTATTAAGCTTTTGATATTTTCCATTAACTTTGTTACCATGGAAGTCAGTGGGCTTCAATCTTCAAATGTATTCTAGTTAAACCTATACATTTCATTAAAAATTGAAACCAATACATTTTCTACTTTTTTTTTTCATTCTATTTTCGAACAAAAATCCCACAACAACCATTGATCTAACCATTAGGGGTTCAATAAATACATGACTTTACCAACACATTGACTCTGAACCTCTAAAATCAGCCGAACAACACACATGAACACATCCACTCCAACCACCCGAATAGTCCAATATCGACGGGGAAACACTGTTCACCTCCAATTACATCCAGAACTAACATTATTGAACATATCAAGTCGGCCTCGTAGAAAATAAACTACTCACAACTGCTCCAGATCTTGCGGTCCGTTTTACTTCGAAAAGTGTTCTTGACCTCGCGGTTCACCTGGAGAACAGAAGAACAGATCTATCATCGGTCACTCATAACCGATAACCGGAAGATTCCCACCACTTAATGGTTCAAGGTCTTAACCATTATTAAGATTACCGTATATTGGAGACATTAAACTGATAACGGTTGGGGAGACCAAAATACTATTGATTTACTGAACGAGACTCACCAGCAGATGGATCAACGCAAAAGTCGCGAGGCGCCGCAGGTGAGCTCATTTAACACGAAGCGGGGAACTGATTCAATTAGTGCGTCATCCAATAAATTGAGAATCATGTAAAAATGCAGATATATTCTATTCCATTTAACGTCCAAGATTGCTCTTCCACAATCCTCAATTGACCTCCATGTGAGCTTATTAGCGACTTATTTTTCACATTCAAGTCAATTCTCTCACTCTGCCGTCTAGACAGACAAAGGCATTGTACGCCGTAATTTTCCCGCCTACTTTTACCGTCTTATGACGGCCATTTCTGCCGAGTCAGACTGGGGCGCCTTCAATGCTAACATAATTCCTTCAATGCAATCATTTCAATGCAAACTGGTATCCAAATCAATAAGCCAATAGTATAGGTCATAGGCTTCATATATTATTTTCAATAAACTGAGGAATAGAAGACATAATAATTTGATTCAAATACTAAATCAAAAAAACTTTAAAAAAGGCAAAACCCCAACCACTAAAACAATGAAGGGTTTAATTAAAATATTATATCTGATACCTTGACTTTGCCAAGGTATCGGACATAACAGACCCATATCCACAAGGATGTGTGCTATATTGCCTTCTCGTGACGGGCCTGAACATATCAAGATGGCTTCGTAGATAATAAGGTAGCCTACTCACAGGTGCTCCAGATCTTGTGGTCGGTTTTACTTCGAAAAGTGTTCGTGACCTCGCGGTTCACCCGGAGAACAGAAGAACAGATCTATCATCATTCAATCATAACCGTTAACCGGAACATTCACACCACGCTATGATTCAACTTCATAACCATTATTAAGATTAACGTAGGCCTTTAGAGACATTAGACTGAAAAACTGTTGGGGAGAGCAACCGTTTAAGTTTAACGAGACGCAGCAACAGATAGATTGATCAAAGCAAACAGCGCGAGCCGCGACAGATGACCTCATTACCGCAAAACAAATACAGTTTTACTTTATCTCTTAAAGGTTCGTGTGTCGGAACAGACCTGATATAAATTGTATGGGGGGTGTGTGTTTTAATTTGTACATCATCATAGAAAAATAAGATCATGTAAAAAAGTTATAATTTTCCATTTAAATTCACAGATTACTATTCCACAATCCCCAATTTATTTCCCTACGAATTGTGTCACCGTCAAACCTATTAGTTTTAGTCTATGCACATGAGATAATAAGTATATAAGTTGGTTATCTTTATTAACTGTAAAATAAGAAACCAAAATGTATCAGTAGGGGATTCCTCAACTCTCCTATTTACTTAGTTTTTAACTAGCCTTTAAAACAGCATCATATAATCCCTAAAGCCTTATGGACCAGGCCCTAGCTCTCTGTAGTTGGTTGCTATGCTTCACAATATGCACTTTTCTGAGACTTCTGCCTCTACTGTCCTTTGGCCTGATTTTAGGTTAGGGTTAGGCTTAGGCTATGTTGAAATTTATATATTTCTTGAATCGATTGAGTCTGTCAACCACTCCGCATTAGTTGACAGATGTGATCAGTATTTAATCAATGGCATAAATGCGGGCCTTCATGTTTCTGTCATTTTTTTTCGATTTGAATTTGATATATATGCGCTGTGTGTCAAGACAAAGAACAGCTGCGTCTCTCTCAATCAATCGAAGGCATTGATTGTTTGAGTGTCAAACTCTAGTAGGCCTTGCTGCAAAGGTTGACAAGAGCTACACAAATCCGTTCTCGCTATTCAGAATAACAAGCTCATTTGGCCTCTATGACAGCCAATTATATCATCACATACTAATGGTGAACACATTTGATTTATTTTAGGTTATTTGCGAATTGATTGAAAAAGTATTTTAAATGATGTGTGAATTGCTATTAATATGAAACCCTTAAAACAAAATGGGGAGAATTCAATGGTTTGTCGTCATCCCAGACTGCTCCTGTGACAAGCTTCCTGTCCCCCTCGGCACCCTCTCTCCAGGTGCTCGCCCCCCACCGAAGCCCCATGCGTGGCCCCCCCGGCGCCCACCCCCTCTGTGAAGAAGGAAACGGTGTCAGAGAAGAGCGACAGCATGAGTCAGGTCGCCCCCGCCGTCACCACCCAGCCCGACACCACCCAGCCCGACACCACCCAACCAGACACAGGACCGGTCGATCAGGTGCAGGAGATGAGCTACAGATACTGATCGATTACTACATTAAGATGATTAAAGAGAACGATAGATAGTTTAGGAACGTATGATACGGACGTATGCATCTATAAAAATCATGACAACATATATTGTCTCTCTTTCTTCTGACAAATTAGCTTATTGTATGTCTCTTTGGATAAAAGCGTCTGCTGAATGCCCTGAATGTAAATGGTACAATGGATGCCATTCAGAAAATGCTAATGGAAACTGCCAATAATCTCGTTTCAGCTGTCCGAGGTCGTGGCTGAAATAGGTAGGTGTGGTCGGACGCCATGAATCTTTAAATACCCATCTCATTCAAAGAAATGTATAATTCATCCGTGCATATCTCTGCCCAGAGCCCACCGGCTGTGCTGCAGTAAAGCGCTTCGTGCTTCAGATCCCCTACGTCGCAGAGTGCCTGGACAGCTGCCGAACGCTTCTGCATGACCACAACCTTGATCTCCCCAACGTGTCCCTGCCCCCCTTCCCCTCCCTGCCCCCCTTCCCCTCCCTACCCCCCTTCCCCGCCCTACCCCCCCTACCAACCCTACCTCCCCTACCACCACTACCAACCCTACCTCCCCTACCACCCCTACCAGCCCTACCCTCCTTACCACCCCTGCCCGAAGAGATTCCCAACATCACAGAGGCACTGTCCCGGGTCTCCAACCTCGCCCAGCGGTGCTTCTGCAGTATTGCGAACCGCTTCCGCAGCCTTAACTCCATCTCCCAGACTTCCCCTCAGCAGCCATAACCCTAGTCCTCTACCCCCAGACATCCGGATAGAACTGGACTAGTTCGGTTTGTTTTGTTTCTGCATCCGTAGAAAGAACCATAATACGAGTGTCCGCCAAACAGAGATCCCCCCTCGCTCCACCCCGGAGCTAGGAACAGCTAGCATCAACCTAGCCTATCCACAGCCCGCCCCTTTAGATCGATCCTCATTACCTTCACCAGAGCAGCTCTGCATCATGCTGAAAGGCCAACTCACGCCGTCTCAGGTGACCTCGATGTGCTGTGCTGTGCCCTGCCATGCTGTGCTTGCGTTGTGGCGTGTTGAAGTACGTCGGTGTTTGTGCCAAAAGCAGGATGAACCGAGCCGCACTCGCTCGTTCAGCCGTCAATTAACCTCCATCGTGCTTGATGTCCAATTTGCCCTTCAAAACGTCTTTAGGAAATTGCTGAATTAATACCACAGCCATCCTGTCACCAACGATACATTTGAGATAGTCGTTTCAAGTCTCAGTTTCATCCTCCTTTAAGTGAAAGGGTTGGTTGAGTTCAGTGAGGTGATTTTGGACAATTTCTGGGTGTGTTCTTCAGAGCGTCTCCAGAAGACCTCCGGGGGCTGTGCTCCTCCTACGCTCAGAGTGGAGGATGTAGTCGAGGATGAAGAGACCATCCTGGCAAGGCTCAGGTCAGTCTTCATACAGACCGTGTAATCACACAATCAACATTTTACATCAGATTTTCCATTTAGCTGACGCTTTTATCCAAAGCAATTTACAACCATTCATACACACATTCACACGCCGACAGCGGAGCCGACTATGCAAGGCGACAGCCAGCTCGTCGGGAGCAGTCAGGGTGAGGTGTCTTGCTCAGGGACACGTGACACTCTAGGCTAGGAGGAGCCGGGATCGAACTAGCAACCTTCTGGTCGACCCGCTCTACCCCCTGATCTACTGGCGCCTGTACCATTGTCAATACCAATATCGGTTCTGTTTTAAGAAGCATAATAACAGAGGAATGAAAGATTTGCATACAAATGCTTAGCAATGAGCTTATAAAAGTCTTCAAAGCATCAAACGTTGTGTTCTTCCAGTGGCGCTTATCAAGACGGAGCGGTCGACAAGAAGACCCACCTGACGGCTGAGGACGAGTGAGTGGACGTTGACGTTGTCTCAACACGCACATGCCCAAACCAAGGGCCGCACTCTGTACTGAAGCCCCCTGTGTTGACCCCCAGGGGCCGACCTGCGTCCGCCGCCAGCCTGGGCAGTGTGATGGTCACCGAGCGGCTGTCTGAGCTGGTGCAGCTCTTCAAAGGCAGGACGGAGTTCCGCAGGGAGCGGCTGGTGGATCCGGACGAGTCGGATGATGAGGATAGTGAGTACTGCTGCTCTAGACTTCAGTGATAAGGATCACTGATAATGGCATTGGCTAGATTGCCTCCTTTTTCTTTTCCGACTTTTATAAAATCGCTTTTTTTTTTCTAAATGTTTGAAGTTGAAGTTTTGACGATTTTCGGGCGGAATAGTCGTGGTTAGTTTGTTGGACCCCAGAGTCCACATTCTACCTGTCGGCAACCATCAGCAAGAGGCCGAGGAGTTGGGTGTTAGGTCGTAAAACCTGTATCTTAAAACCAATTATAAAAGTGTCTGCTAGTTAGCAACACATGTGTTTTATCAGACAACATCTAACCAGAGGATCTGATCTCTTCAGTGCCCGTCGCCGCTCCACCTCCTCCTCCTCCTCCTCCACCCCCAGAGGACGTGAAGAAGGACGCCTCCGCCGAGGGAGCCGGGGACGGGGAGGAGGAGAAGGAGGAGCTGGAGATATACTATGACTTCTTCGGGTACCCCATCAAGCTTCCTGCGCTGCCCAAGCTGCCCCCCATGCCTGACTGGCTCCGCGTCGTCTTTGAGTACCGCTTCCCCTCCAGCATCGACCCGTACACCGGTAGGTGGAGCGCTGGCCTTTGAAGGGAACGCAACTGGACTTAATCCCTGTCGCGTTGGATTCAGTGTCATCCATCACAATCACAACCAAACCTATTCACATAGGCTAGAGGCTAGGGATAGCTCCCCAAAAACCTGGTGGGAAAGTAGAAGATTATAGAAGAAAATAAATGAACGGAAACCCAGAAAAAAGTTGGAAGGCAGAAGATTGCCCTGGCTACATTGCACGTTGTGTGAACTGATTGTCTGTCTCTCGCTCTGCAGACTTTCTGTATGTGATGTGGCTGCTATGCGTGGTCATGGCGTGGAACTGGAACCTGTGGCTGATCCCTGTACGCTGGGCCTTCCCATACCAGACGCCTGAGAACGTGCACCTCTGGCTCCTCATGGATTACACCTGCGACCTCATCTACATCACCGACATGGTCGTCTTCCAAACCAGGCTGGAGTTCGTCCGTGGTGGAGACATTGTGGTCAGTGGAGGATGACTTTTATCTTTGGTCTGATCATGCACGCCTTCTTATCAGTTTATTGCAGAGGATATGCATTACAGTTGAGAAAAGAAAAAACATCACTGAACGCCTTGGTTTTCATCTGGGTTTTTCTACTGCAGTGTGATAAAAAGGACATGAGAGACCACTACATGACCACAGAGAGATTCAAGGTAAGTGTTGTCAGACCTGCAGAGATGTGTTGAATCCGTCCCCTCCCGAACACCTCTGCAGTGAAACGTTGTGTCTTCCAGATGGACATGATCTGCCTGTTTCCCATGGAGGTGTTTTACTACTTCACTGGAGTCAACTCCCTTCTGCGGTTCCCCCGACTGCTCAAGGTGAGTGTGTGTGCCTGCGTCATGAGGAGCGTGTGGAAGGGTGGCTCTACAGAGCGGTGAATATGAAATAGCCAAACTCTGACCGGACTGGCTCTGTCTTCCAGTACATGGTCTTCAATGAGTTCAACGACCGCGTGGAGGCCGTGATGAAGAAGGCCTACATCTGGAGGTAAGGACATCAAGGAATAGTCCAACAAAACACGAAGTCCAACAAAACAACCAAACAACCAACATCACGATCTTCTGCGTTTAGGTCAATATCCTACTCACCTTGTAAAAGGGCTGCACTATAATGACAAAAATAAAAATTGTATTAATTGATGGCGAATTATCGATTTTCCATTTAATGATCCATTCAATTAATATCAAGTGGCCCCTACTGCATATAAAACAATAATAAAGCAATTGCTGAGTGGTAATTGTTTTTGAATTTGATATGACGAAAATCTGATTTATTTAATGGTTTCCTTTCTTTTTAATTAAATTCAACCTTTCACAATCATCTAATTGCAGAAGGGAAAATGTAGATTTTGATTAATATGCCGTTCATTGTGCAGCTTTGTACATTGTACATAATCAGTTTTGAACCCATGTTCCCTCCTTACAGGGTCATGCGCACCACGGCTTACCTACTGTACTCCCTGCACATCAACGCATGTCTCTTCTACTGGGGCTCCGACTATGAGGGACTAGGGTCGACCAAATGGGTCTACAACGGCAAAGGCAACGCGTAAGGATCTATGACCCCCTCAGATGCATTCTTACCTTGAGATTTGTACTTGCAATACACTTACTATGAAATTGAAATTACAATGAATTGAAATTATGATTTGAAGTATGAAATAGTGAAACAGTCATTGACTATAAAAGAGTGTTTGGATTATCACACGAGATAAAGCGTATCCTCCTCTGATGCTTAGGTATATCCGGTGCTACTACTTCGCCGTGAAGACCTTGATCACCATCGGAGGGCTGCCTGACCCCACCACTGTCTTCGAAATCGTCTTCCAGCTCCTGAACTATTTCACGGGCGTCTTTGCCTTCTCCATCATGATTGGTCAGGTCAGGCCGCTTCTAAATCCTAAGCCTGGTCATGTATTGTTTTCGGTCTGCCAGTCTAAAGCCGACCTCCCCACTCCTTACCGACTGGTTTGTCCCAACCTTCTGGTGTCCTAGATGAGAGACGTGGTGGGGGCGGCCACGGCGGGCGAGAACTACTACCGAGCGTGCATGGACAGCACCGTCAAGTACATGACCTCCTACCACATCCCCCGGGACGTCCAGAACCGGATCAAGACCTGGTACGACTACACCTGGAAGATCCAGGGCATGCTGGGTAAGTCACACGGTCAGGGATGCTGTTGCTAGGAGACTCAAACAGATGCACTGCTTAGGTGACACACAAGTGACAATGTTTTGACCATCATGTTTGTCCTGTCTATGTGTCTGTCTGTCTGTCGTCTGTCTATGTGTCTGTCTGTCTGTCTGTCTGTCTGTCTGTCTGTCTGTCTGTCTGTCTGTCTGTCTGTCTGTCTGTCTGCCTGTCTGTCTGTCTGTCTGTCTGTCTGTCTGTCTGTCTGTCTGTCTGTCTGCAGACGAACAAGAGTTGCTGATCCAGCTCCCTGATAAGATGAGGCTGGACATGGCCGTGGACGTCAACTACTCCATCGTCAGTAAAGTAGCTTTGTTCCAGGTCAGAGGGCGTTGCGAAACACACACTATTGTTATGACGTCATCCTGTCATACGACTGCCTTTACCTTCTCAATACACACTTGGTTTTACCCAAAACCAAGTGTGTTCTAACCAATTGGTTCTAGCAACTGTTAGTGCTTGGCACTTGCTTCTTTGAACATCCTTACTCTACCAAATTTATAGTTTATCTTCTACTGAAAAATGTACTAATTGTAAGTTGCTAAATGCCTTTAATGTAAATGTAAATGTAAATTGTTCAACTTAATGCTTTGTCTCCTTCTGTCTATCTGTCCCTCCTCAGGGATGCGACAGACAGATGGTCTTTGACATGCTGACAAGACTCAAGTCTGTTGTCTACCTCCCCGGAGACTTTGTCTGCAAAAAGGTACCAAATAGAAACACAACAAGAACCATCTGCCACAGCTTGTGCTGTACTCAGACAGTCTGTCTGAGTACAACAAGCATGAGTGCGATCAACACAAACAGCAGTAGCTCAGGAGGTAGAGCGGGTTGGCTGGTAACCAGAAGGTTGCTGGAGCGATCCCCTGCTCCTACTAGCTGAGTGTCCTTGAGCAAGGCAACTCACCCTAACATGTAAATGCAGTCCATTTGCATACAAACACGTGTATCACACGCGTGTGCATGGGCAGGAGACTAACGACTCGTGTCCTGGTGGTCGCAGGGCGAGATCGGCAGGGAGATGTACATCATCAAGCAGGGCGAGGTCCAGGTGGTGGGGGGGCCGGACCTGCAGATCGTCTTCGTCACCATCCGAGCCGGCTCCGTTTTCGGGGAGATCAGGTCAGAGTCCCTGGCTCGCTCAGGAGGTCGGGCCAGTCCATGAACTGCAGTGTGAACTAGGGCTGCGCGATTAATCGAATATTGATTGCGATTTCGATTTTAGCGTCAAACGATCACAAAACTAATATAATCTAGTTTCTTTTTTTTTTTTATTAAATGTTTTATAGAAAATGCAGGACAGCTGGATACATATCTTTAAATTACTTTAGATTTGAACATTTTCTATTTGACCATTTTGTGTACGTTTTTAAGGTTTTTTTAAGTTCTCAGTTACAAAGAGATTTTTTTCTTGAGAGACACGCTGAATAAATACATCATGTTTTCAAACTCAAAAATAGTCGTTTGAATAATCGTGTTTTCAATATTGACCAAAATAATCGTGATTATGATCTTCCCATAATCGAGCGGCCCTAGTGTGAACCGAGTGTGTGGGCACAACATTAACAGAGACGGGGTCTTTTGGGGATTCATGCAGACCGATGGAGGGAACCGACCTGTGTGTGTGTGTGTGTGTGCAGGCAGAAACTCTAACATAATTTTGATTTACATTAACATTTAAGGCATTAAGCAAACGCTTTTATCCAAAGCCACTTGCACTAAGTACATTTGTCGAAAGAAAGAGAAACAACGATATATATCGCTGTCGGGACAGTAAGGATGTTCATAGGACCAAGTGCCAAGCACTAACAATCACTATGTCAACCCATTCCCTGTATACAATAGAGACAGCTATGGTAAGCCGCTAGTGCAAGGACGTACAACATACAATAAGTGTCTATGATAAGTTCCAGGACGCACAACATACAATAACAGCTGACACAGCCTCGTGGTATTGTATTTTGTTTACTTTCAGCTTGCTGGCCGGAGGCGGAGGCAACAGGCGCACGGCCAACGTTAAAGCCCACGGATTCGTCAACGTCTTTATCCTGGATAAGAAGGACCTGGCCGAGATCCTCGTGCACTACCCTGAGTCCCAGAAACTGCTGAGGAAGAAGGCCAAGTGAGGGCGGAGCCTCCGTGCTTGATCCACAGCGTCGGAAGATGCTAGCTTGTTGGCTTGCCTGTGTGGCTGTTTGCTGCTACTACTACCACCGCTACTACCAACACCACAAGGCCTCGCCAGAGGGCGACAAACACAAACGCTGGGATTGCTCGCACCGCACACAACCACATTCACCCATTCATCATCCACCCCTACATAGCGCTTTGGTTTATAGTCTGGTGAAGGGGTTTGCGGAGGGGCCGGTTGATTCGGGTCCCCCACGTCTCCCTGTCTCCTGGGAAGCTGTTGTTCACTCTGTAGCGGGTCGCTGCTCTCTTCCTGGGTTCAGGGGGGGACGCCGTTTAAGCTCGCGATTGAGGCGGGAGTAGCTGCTGATTGTGGTATCAGGCCAGTAGGCGGGTAATTAGCCACGATAATCCCAGTCCCGTGGCCCGGCCTGGTGTCCCTGCAGCCTCTCAGCAGAACACCATGCTGGCATTTAGCTTGTTAGTTGCAGGAATGTGTGTGTGTGTGTGTGTTTGCGTGTGCGTGAGTGCGTGACTGTGTGAGTGCCCGTACTCTGTCCAGAGAAGGAGGGGTTCGAGGAGGTTACGAATAAAAGGAAAATATTTTAAAAGAAAGAAAAAAGAAGTAAAGCAATACCAAGAACAACCTTTAGAAATGCTTTGTGTGTGTGTGTGTGTGTGTGTGTGTGTGTGTGTGTGTGTGTGTGTGTGTGTGTGTGTGTGTGTGTGTGTGTGTGTGTGTGTGTGTGCGCGCATGTGTGTGTAATTGGGTGAGTGTTTCCGTGGGCGCACAAGTTTCCTTCCTCCACGCACAGCTGCATGCCCCCCCCGCCCCAAGCACACACACACACAGGCACTGTGTGTGTGTGTGTGTGTGTGTGTGTGTGTGTGTGTCTCCCCCTTAACACACACTCACACGCACACTGTTTGTGTTCCTCCCTCTCCATGCAGGACGATGCTGACCAAGGACAAGAAGACGGACGCTAAGGTGGACAAGGGGACGGTGGAGGTGATCACGATGCGACCGCCGACCCCCGAGCTGTTCAAGGCGGCGCTGCAGGTCACCGAGGAGGCGGGGCTTGAGGGAACCTTCGCCAAGCTGAAGAAGAGCTACATGGCTACCGAGGTACTCGCTATGTCACTCTGAAGAACAACATTTTGTGTGTTGCACGTCCTGGCACTTAATGTACGTACTTATTGTATGTTGCACGTCCTGGCACTTAATGTACGTACTTATTGTATGTTGCACGTCCTGGCACTTAATGTACGTACTTATTGTATGTTGCACGTCCTGGCACATATTGTACGCACTTATTATATGTTGTACGTCCTGACACTTAAAAATAGTACTTGGCATTGTGTAGCGCCTTATCCTACCTGTCTTTGTTGTTTATGGGGAATGGGTTTCATTTATCATTTATTTATTTTCTCTTTCTTCTAACAAATGTACTTATTGTAAGTTGCTATGGATAAAAGCATCTGCTAAAGGCCCCTAAATATATTTTTTTATGGAGAAGAGCTACATGTCTAGAGAGGTGCTCCCTATGTCGCTAGGAAGTGTAAAGAATGAAACACCAAACATCCAACCTTGGAGGCATTGCCGTCTCACACGGTCAATGAATTGGTGTCATTTTTCCGAAACACCCTTTTTCACAGTAGTGTCGTCATTGGACAATCACAGGTATTGCTCACACCACTAGTTATGGGTCTGCTCAAGGGCGCGGGCAGTAGACTAAACCAGGGAGGGTAAGTCTGGCACCGACGCCTTGGTAGGCCGACATCAAAGGTGCAGTACCATAATCAGCGGTATGAGCGACACCTGTGGTGCTCTTACAACTACACCTCTGTGAAAGTTTCTCACTTGTGAGACACTTTCACACTTTTACTATTTAAAAAATTATAAACTGCTGGTTCTTTTCATGGCATGGGTAACCAGTTCTTTCACGTTTTTTTTCTTCTCTGTATTAGCTTACACAAAATAGAAAATGTCTTTATTACTGAATGACTGTATTGAAATAAAACCAAAGCCTTGTTTGGTTAGATGGTCTTCTAAAATAAGGTGTCATTGGTTCGGATAAGGTCTCCTTTGAACAGTTTCCTAGTGTGACCCGGAACGTTTTGTATTCCCTACTAAGGTCCATGTCTTGTTGTTCACGCTTCAGCATTAGCTCCCGTTCCTCCCCTTCCTCCCAGCCCCGTAGTCGACTGACCGCCAACAGGACTCAACTGAACCCCTCTCTCCCTCCCCCTCTCCTCCCTACCTCCCTCTCTCCTCTCTCCCCCTCTCCCTCTCCCGCTCCCTCCCTCTCTCCCCCTCCCCCTCTCCCTCTCTCCCTCCCCCTCTCCCCCTCTCTCCCTCTCCCTCTCTTCCTCTCCCTCTCCCTCTCTCCCTCTCCCTCTCCCCTGCTCCCTCTCCCCCTCTCTCCCTCTCCCTCTCCCTCTCTTCCTCTCCCTCTCCCTCTCTCCCTCTCCCTCTCTCCTGCTCCCTCTCTCCCTCTCTCCCTCCCCCTCGCTCCCTCTTCCTCTCCCCCTCTCCTTCTCCCCCTCTCCTCTCTCCCTCCCCCTTTCTCCCTCCCCTCTCCCTCTCCCACTCCCTCCCTCTCTCCTCTCTCCCCCTCTGCCCCTCTCCTCTCTCCCTCGCTCCCTCTCCCTCTTCCCCTCCCCCTCCCCCTCGCTCCCTCTCCCCCTCTCCCCCTCCCTCTCCCCCTCGCTCCCTCTCCCTCTCTCCCCCTCTCCCCCTCTCGCCCTCTCGCTCTCTCTCCCTCTCTCCCTCTCTCCCTCTCCCCCTCTCCCTTTCCCCTTCTCCTTCTCCCCCTCCCCCTCGCTCCCTCTCCCTCTCCCCCTCTCCCTCGCTCCCTCTCCCCCTCTCTCTCCCCCTCTCCCTCCAGGGAGACGTCCCGCCTCCCTCTCCGATGCGCCGACGCTCCCCCATCCCGAGGGCCCCGCCCCCCGGGGACGAGGACGCGGTCTCCGAGACCACCGACGGCTCGCTGGTGATCCGCATGACCCCCCGGGTCGGGGGGGAGGAGCTACTCAGCGTGGAGCGGGGCTGCAAGGCCAAGGAGGAGTAGACACTGACGGGGAGAGGAGGAGTAGACACAGACGGGGAGAGGAGGAGGAGTAGACACTGACAGGGAGAGGAGGAGGAGTAGACACCGACGGGGAGAGGAGGAGGAGGAGGAGGAGTAGACACAGACGGGGAGAGGAGGAGGAGTAGACACTGACGGGGAGAGGAGGAGGAGTAGACACTGACGGGGAGAGGAGGAGTAGACACAGACGGGGAGAGGAGGAGTAGACACCGACGGGGAGAGGAGGAGGAGTAGACACCGACGGGGAGAGGAGGAGTAGACACAGACGGGGAGAGGAGGGGGAGTAGACACTGACGGGGAGAGGAGGAGGAGTAGACACCGACGGGGAGAGGAGGAGGAGGAGTAGACACTGACGGGGAGAGGAGGAGGAGGAGTAGACACAGACGGGGAGAGGAGGGGGAGTAGACACCGACGGGGAGAGGAGGAGGAGTAGACACTGACGGGGAGATGAGGAGGAGGAGTAGACACCGACGGGGAGAGGAGGAGGAGGAGTAGACAGCGACGGGGAGAGGAGGAGGAGTAGACACCGACGGGGAGAGGAGGAGGAGTAGAGACTGACGGGGAGAGGAGGAGGAGTAGACACTGACGGGGAGAGGAGGAGGAGTAGACACCGACGGGGAGAGGAGGAGGAGTAGACACCGACGGGGAGAGGAGGAGGAGTAGACAACGACGGGGAGAGGAGGAGGAGTAGACACTGACAGGGAGAGGAGGAGGACGGGACCACAGGGGGGTTGAGGTCCTGTTTCAGGACCTGGTTTGGGACCTGGTTTAGGATCTGCTTTAGGATCTGGTCAAGGATCTAGTCTAGGATCTAGTCTAGGATCTAGTCTAGGACCTGGTTATGTACCTGGTTAGGTCTGGATGTGATGAGCCACTTTGAACCGTGTGATAACGTCACGTGTTCCTCCCGCTGATATCTGATGGCTATCAGGTCTAGGCCAGATGTTTGTTGAAGGCCAATTCTAGGATACTAGACCGATCTATCAATTCAATAAACCCAGGATAGGTATGTAGGCGGTATTGATGGGTCCCTACTTTTGTATAATCAGATTCCTGAATATGGCCACACTACAACACACATTGATACAGAGAAACACACGCGCACTGATTCCCCACAATATCTCAGTCCTTATCTCAGGTTTGCTACTGATTCAAGCTTTTCGTTATTGCCATTGTCCCTGTTGTAATACATTACTATCCCTTTGTGACAAACTATGGCCTTCACTATGCTAAACTGTGCTAAGCAAATTCTCTTAATTTTATAGATGCAATAACTGCTTTTGGTAGCATGATCCTTTATTTGTTCCATCTTCTATCTATCTAACTGATATTTTTAAACTACTCTATAGCACTGTGTGTGTGTGTGTGTGTGTGTGTGTGTGTGTGTGTGTGTGTGTGTGTGTGTGTGTGTGTGTGTGTGTGTGTGTGTGTGTGTGTGTGTGTGTGTGTGTGTGTGTGTGTGAAGGAAATGCTTCCAGGAAGCTATGGAAGTGCTCATTGTATCCAGAGTCTGTCTACCATGAATGAAAAAATAACAACGTGAATGCGGGAACTAAGGAGTACAGAATTTTCATTCATATCTTCTAGAACAATCTCTCCTAGAAATGCTTGTGTACAACATAATGGTTTGCACAACGTTTGAGGAACCCCATTTGACATGGTTCATCAGGGGCTTGTTAGATGATTTAATAGTATTTTTCTGACTGTGTATTTTCCAAAAGACTTGAAACAAACGTAGTCCATTTTTTGTAGTCATATAGAACAATGCTCAGGGATTTAATTTTCAATTATGACCAATAAAATAAGCGCTGTTTGGTGAAAATGTTATTTTATAAATACAATTATGTGAACATAATGTCGTTTTGTTTGTGTGTTATTTAGAAATAGATCGAATAAGAAGGATCTTCAGACCTATTTCTCGAGAAGGGGGTGGCTGGTGACTTTACGGGGAAATTATCCAACAATATGGTATTCATTTATATGGTATCTCCTAATGTAAAACTTACCTCAGAATAATTATAAGGGCGCTTGTCACTTTGATAAACCAAACCATGCATATAGTTATTACGAGTCCATGCGGACAGACAGACAGCGGTTTCCCTGCTCTGTCATTGATTTGCCGGCTGACGTCACACGTCACCACCCTCAGCTGTTCAGAGCGCAGCTGCATTCAGAAGGGCAGAGGAGGAACTCTTTGGTTTCGGTAGACGACGAGCAGCTCCTCCAAAGAACTGCCTCATCTCAGGAGAGGACTCAGAACCAGGACCCACCAACAGTATCGGAATAAAAATAACCACACGAGGGGAAGAGGAGGAGGTTTTGCGCTCAGGACCGGAGGTAGGTTCGAAATAAAACGTAAACAGAAAAACCTTTTGGATTAATTAATTGAGCGCAGCTTGGATGTAAATCTAGGGCTTGATGTTTTCGTGACAGACACCAAACTGTTGGGTTCTTATGACTTTAGTGCAGAGGTCGGTCGGCTGCAGTACAGGCTGAACTCACTTCGGTACTTTCACTGATGGAACAGCGGAAGTTTCTATGCGCCAACAAAACTCGACGTTCCAAACTTTCCTCGAACTTTTTCCCGAACTTTTACGTCGTGGTGAGATGCGCGCGCAGCCATGTCATCTCTCAGGCGCGATATGGTTTATCCAGGATCCTCCACGCATCCTCCAATAAGGAGAAGCACATGGAGGCGGTTAAGTTAAGTCCTTCCCCCGCAGGGTGTGTCTGGAGAAACAAACGGTTCCATCTATAAATACACCGCTTCGTCAGGGACTCACCGAAGGAACACCACTGTGAAGTCTCGGACCTATTTCAGACAATCAGTCAATCACACAACACTGTAGAGATGATTTAGGACTGCGCTCTCTGAGCATGTGGGAGCCATACCCGGTTGTAAGTGCCCGCGGTTGTGCGCGTAATGCTGGGTTACGCGCCTCATGGGACTGATTTGAGAACGCATTTTGTTCCATGATGGCCCGCTGCTCCTCACGCGTCATCCTCAGAGCATTCCAGAGGCTGGAGTCACGGGGGCTCTGTCAGAAGAACCGCTGGTGGACTGCTGGGCGTAGGGAGGCGGTGGCGCGCCAAGCCTCAGGGCGTAGTAGACTACACCGCCCTGGTTTATATTTTATATGCAGGCCTGTTTATTTGCGGTCAGACTGTAGCTTATAGACATGCAGCAAGCTTCCTAGACATCGTTATTGTCAGCTCAATTCGAAACTCACAATGTGCCTCAAAGATAACGGGTTACTAATAAATTGCTCGGGTGAAAGTGCAAATAGAGATTGTTAATGCAGCCTGCTGCAAGCATGGTCAAATCCAGTCCTTAGTTAATGTGGTTGCCTGAGTCTTGTCCAGACGTTAAGTGCAGTCTGATGAACCGGCCCTGGGAGGCCCTCAGAAGAGACGTTGAAATGAAGGACTGCCCAGGCCTCTTATGTTCAGTATCCCCGGTATGTTCTCCCTGAGAGCTCTTGGCACGTTTATCCAGAGTACTGGCAGCAGTTTATGCATAAGGATGAATCATGTATTTTTCCTAGATGATGTGGGAGTGGACCATATACATAATCTATCGCTGTATGTCTAGATGGGTTTGACTCGACGTGCGGTGTTAAAATAAAACAGTCATTTTATGTTTGGTCATTAACGCCCCAGTGTGGAGTATAACCAAATGGACCACCAGACGGCGCTGTCTGGCTGAGTCATTAAAGGGACTATTGATGCACACTGACTCATAAGCGACCAAAGCACGTTAAACAAAGTCACTTTGTTTAGGGAACTGTTTAAACAATTAAACTGCTGGTTCTTTTCATCGGTATCTAATTCTGTCATTTTTTTCTTTTCATTGGCTTATGCACAATATAAATGCCTTTTTACTTCGGAATGACTATGTTGAGATAAAACTAAAGCTAAAGTTTGGTTAGATGGTCTTCTAAAATAAGTATTGTCTCGGATAAAGTCTCTATTGAACACCAAATGCTACGTCTGTACAGGGAAAGACTGAATGTGTTGCTGTTTGGTATGGACTACTTGATGTTAGGGGAAGGGTTTGGACAGCAAAAAGGCCTCTAGGATGAGATGGGAAACACATCAGTGTGCGACCACTGAATATTTCTCTTAAAGATTGGCCATACTCAAAATAAGGACATTCTCTTAAGGATGTTAAAATGTTATCTACGGCCTTTTATGGCAGCAGTAAGTCTTAACAGCCTCATTTGATTTCTGAGAGGACTCTCTTTTCCTTCCTAAGCATTCTTGGTGTGGGTGTGTGTTTCTCAGCTTTGTTTCCTATTCAGAGATGTATAGATCATGTGTATAGTAGAGTAGTTACTTCCTGTAACAAATGATTCTCGTATTTGTTCACATCTATACAATTGATGTCACAAAAACGTCAGGAATTCTTGTAAGAAAGAAAAGGAGTTCTTTCTGACAAGTTAAACAGTACAACGTTATTCCTTTGTGGATTAGAGTTACATTGCAGTAATTTCACTTTCCCTTGTGGGGGCATCCTGAGAAAACCGCTCTGGCCTGACTTTGTTTCTTCAGGGTTTAACTCTAATGATCTCTCCATGCCCGTGGCTGAGTCCCGGGGTGGGAACTCAACTTGCTGATCCTCGAGGTAACACAGGAAGAGGGGGAGGAGACATAGCTAAGAGCTCCCACTTGGGGGATTCACTTTCTTGTTTTCCTTACTTTCCTTCCTTACTCCTGGAATGCTCCATGTGTTGTGATCCCGTCGTTCTTCCATATTTAAGCAGAGGAAGTCAGCAGAAAAACCACCAATGTATTCATAAATCCCTTTTCCGTCCCAAAATGCATTGCGCTCGTCCGCCCTCCCTCTCATCTGTGCTATTTCTGTGTAAATTACATGGTGACCCAACTGGGTGGAAACTCGCTCCTTCTCTCTCTCCCTCTCCCTCTTGTCTACTCTCGCTGGCGGAGTTTCAACAGTGTCTGAACCAGAAGTCAGCTAAAGACCTTCATGTTATTAATGTAAGATGAGGAGACTTGAACCCCTCTTTGACATGAACCCCTCTTTGACATGAAGGGGAGGCAGGATTCTAACGTAAGCTGCTTAGAGCCAGGTGGTCTGGCCTGCAGTGCACGTGCACGTGCACATACCCGTCGTGCCCGTTGACATGCACAACTCTTCACCTCCTGACCTGCTTGGATCCTGGACGAACCCGAGGCTGCAGAGATTACAGTCCTAAAGTGCCAGGGAAACATCAAGGCATTATTCATTATGACAAATGTATTGTAGCTCGGTTTTCTTTGCATCCAGACAATGATGTTCTTGAATCCTATCGACTGGCAGCTTCTTAAAGACATATTTATGAATCTGTGCTTGACAGATTAATTAATTTGCTGATAAGCAAGCGGGTGCGTGCTAATAGATATCTGGTCAGCGACGCACGTGGCACGTACCTTTCTTTGAAGGCTGGTTGGGTACAAGACAGTGGTTTCATTAATACCGGCTCCAAGAGTGTTGTAAAAATGAAGTTGCCCCAGTACCATTGTAGCTATTTCATGTAGCTTGTTGACTTGGGTGGCATTATGCCCGGCTGTATGAATGACCCATGGACATCGGTGTCTAATTGTGACCACGGGTCCCAGCCCAGAGTCCACATCGTGGGCCACCCAGGGACCAGGAGAGCCGACCTCCTTTCAGTGGGTGCCTGGGAGTTCGTTTTCGGTTCAGCAATTGTACATTTACGTTACATTTAGTGCGTTTAGCAGACGCTTTTATACAAAGCGACTTACAATAAGTACATTTGTCATAAGTAGTGAAACAATATATTGCTGTCAGTACAGTAAAGATGTTCATAGAACCAAGTGCAAGTACTAACAATCGCTAGGCTAACCCATTCCCTGTGTACAGCAATGATAGCAGCTACTGCAGATGCTACACAATTAAGTACTATGAATAAGTGCAATGTAGATTAAGTGCGTACATTAAGTGCCAGGACGTACAACATACAATGGTTGCCGGAATTGTAAACAAGTGAAGTGCATTGATTGTGTTTTTGTATACTATTCTAGCAAGTTATTCTTATTTCCAAGTAGAAAATTTGAAGAACTGGATGTGGCTGTAGTTATAATCTCTTCATGGTTCCTTGTTTATGATTTAATGGTTTGATGCTTTAATTTGATGCTCGTTGTTGTAGTTAATCGCTGTTCAATAAACTTGGCTCAGTGAACGTTCCTTCCTCGTTACAAGGAGTCATGCCCCTTTAGATTCCGGTGAATTTCGACTTGAACTCCAGAACCATGGCACGTGGATGAACTGGATAAGCTCTGCTCCCTTCATGGTCCCACCCCTCCAATTAAGACGCTGAAAGTGATCACTCGGGTGGAAACTGTGCTGCTCTCCCTTTTGTTCTCAAGACTGTCCTTTAGTCTTTTTACAGCAGCGTGATTGGCCGGCCACAGAGGGAGCAGTGTCCTGGCTGATCACTCGAGGCGGGCGTCACAACTCAGACCTTTGATTCACAGTGTCAGGTCCCATGCTGTGAGGGGAGCCTCACGGTCTTATCCGCTTCCCCTGACCAACGGTGGGCCAGCGAGGTCGCCCTTCTCCACCAATGGGAAGCCAGAGTTCTGCTTCGATGGTGCGTCTATCGACTGTTGGAATGAGTGTCCGTATGAAAAAAAAAAAGAAAAGAGAATCCTGAATCCTAGGAATCCTCAGGCAGACTCAATCATGTTACATCACCGGCGGTTGCTCTGCCCCGTCCCAGTGTTTACGTGTTTATCCCGGGGCAGCAGATGGCCAGAGGGCGGGGTGGGGGGGGGGGCGGGGGGCTGGGCATGGAGGGACGTCGGAGAGAGGGACAGTGAATGGAGGATTCAGGCTGGCTCGGTTCAGCGAGGTGAAGCGCTAACCTGTGAGGGCGCTAATCTCCAGCAGGGAGGCGAGGGGTGAGTGAGAGTGAGTGTCTCTGGTGAAGTACAAACCCCCATCACCCCTGCCCCCGTCCCATCCCCGCCAGTACTCCAACTCGTCCCAGCGAGGACGGACCGGACTGGACTTCAGGACCGGACTGGACTTCAGGACTGGACTGGACTCTCTCAGGCTCCCGGTTCTGCCACACCGGGACTTTGCTACTAACCCCGCAGGAGGTGAGGCGGAACCCGAGGGGGACCAGAGACGGCGTGACCCACCTTCTGCTCCGGAGGAGAAGAAGGCTTCCCTCTTTGGGGTGCATTGAAGGCAACGTGTTGGGAGTTTCCAGCTGCTTGTTGAGTACACTGCCGACTTCTCTGCTCCTCGGTTTCCTGGTGCTTTGCAGGCAAATTTGTCTCTCCGCTTTGCGTGTCTAAAGTGAGGATGCAAATGAGGACCGGGCTTCTTGAGTTACATCGACACCGAGCTGCTGAAGCCTTAGGTTACCTGGGCTGTGCACCTGGCGAGGTGAAGTAAAGGAAACGTAAAGCTATGAAGATTGAACGAGGTCCACTTTTTTAATCTAATCTTCATGGGACTTGCGTACAGAGGTGGAACAGGTGAGATAACGCAAGTAGGTGTGAGCCTGTTTGTGGGCGAGTCCGGAATGAGGAGACGAGCGGATTATAACGATTTGCAATTCAGCATCACAGGGTATTTCTGAGTGACGACTGAGGGAAGAGAGATCTGGGATTAAGACCTGGGAGAGTTTGCGCCTTGCCCGTGTAAAACGGATCCAGAAATACCTGTAGTGGTCATTCAGCTCGCCTGTTAGATTCAAAACAAAACAAATGGCAGTTGGACTTTAAAGCCACCCGATTGGACCCATTATCCTGCCTGGATGGAAAGACGAAGTCATGATGACTCATGACGACGGACTTTGATCCACCGATCGCTCGGACCTCGCGGACATATTGGGAGGTTGAGATGCCCGACCCTTGAGCATTTTGACAACGGCCGCCTGGAGGGTGCGAGTGCGACTCGGTTGAACCTTAACGGGATTACCGACCGGGAAGGGGAGCTAGCCCTGTGCTAGGGGCCCCCACCCACTCGGCCGGGGGGGGGGGGGGGGATCATGTATGTGCTGTGCACCCTGGTGGTCCTCACCCTCCACAGCCTGATCAAGAGCTACTACAAGGCCCTGGAGGCGAAGGCCGACCCGGACGCTGAGCCGGGGAGGAGGGGAGGCGGCTCAGTCCCAGAGCGCGCAGACGGAGCCCCTTCAGGGGGTACGTCTGGGGACGGGAGTGGCCAGAGAAAGGTCCTGACCCGTGGGGAGCTGGCCCACTGCAGACTGGAGTCTCAGCCTGGGAGAGCAGGCCGCCTGTACTACGTACCAAACAGAAGGAAGCTTTTAAAGGTGAGGTGAACGTGGGAGGACAGAGTTATGGTGGCGATGATCTGAGAGGAAGTTATGCCAAGAGTAGACTTAAGGTCTGGAGAGGACAGAGTTATGGTGGTGTTGATCACAGAGTAATTAATGCCAAGATTTAGATTTATTGATGCCTTATGATTTGGAGACGGGAGAGTTATGTAGGTGGTGATCAGAAAGTAAGTTATGCCAATTGAAGCATGCCAACAGGAGCCATAAGATTTGGATCACGGCTCAGTGGAAATCTTGCAATATTTTCCAATCTAATATAAATCAACCTTTTAATGCGTCGCTGTATCCTGGGATCGCGTGTTCCCCTTTTAGGGGATGAAGGCAGCGACATTGGAAAGCATTCCTTTAGCGCAGAAGGAGTTGGCGTTTGTCCGTGTCACTCCCTTACTCGTAACACTGCAGGTATTTTTATTGTCTCACATTTATGACTCAGATTAAAGTCAAATTAAAGTTCAACAATTGTAGAATCCAACGCTCCTGTGAGCTGAAGTCGATGGGATGTGGATCAAACCTTATGTAACCAAAGATGCTTCTAATCTGGCCATGATGTTATAGTTTCATTAATTTAGGGCTTAATCCACACAGACGGTTATGTTGTGTTTTTTAAAACGTGTAATTTTGTACCAGACCAGTGAAGGCAACCACATGCCTTCAGACTTTGTTTAGAAAGCGTGGAGAGTCAATTCAATAGCTATTCATCTATTTGCGTGCCTTCCGGATTAGAAAGCACCGTTGCTTGGCTGCGCATAACTAAATAAAGAGCAGTTAGCAAGCCTTTATTTACAGAGTAGTGACTGGGACAAGGTTGGTCTTATTGTTGTGTCATTATGTAGTCGTAATTATTGTGTTTATGAGGAGAATTTGTTAGACTGGGCAATGTGTCTAATAGTCACGGCCATTCAATTACTCTGCACAGGATTGTGTGTCTCATTTATAATTGACTTGTCTCTTCAATGACTTTGGCGAGTTGCTTTGTCTATGTAAGCCTATCTTGGAAATACAAAAGGACCCACGGACACAGACAGACACACACTTGTGTATAATGGCACTGAAATGAATAGCTGTGTGTAAATACTTGCAAACCACAAGCACGGAGTGTTGTGAAAAACTCCATTACCCATAATCCCCGGCTTTGCAAGCGAGCGACAGGGAGGGGAGGGGGTTTAGTGTGTGTGAATTGTGTTTACTGGACAACCTTAATACAGAATAACATATCGGCTCCAATGGAATGAGCACGCAAACATTCCTATAGATAAATAAATATTTTGTTTCTCTTGTGCTTCAGTGCATTGGGGGACTCTGGAATCATCATGTAAATGTGTTTGCACAAGAAAGATTTTATACATTTATCACTAGAACTGGACAAAAGAGAAACGTTGTCTTTGTACATGCGCGCACGCGCACGTTTAATATTTCAGCAGGCAGTGTGGAAGGGGAGCTTAGCAACGGCATTCTTCATTTAGAGCTGAAATATTTATTCCTCCCGAGCAAGGATGGATGGCGGAAGGGAGAGAGAGAGAGAGAGGGAGGAGGAGGAGAGGGGAGGAGGAGGAGGAGGGGTCTAGCAGAGTGGGGTAGTGGGGGGTGTCCGCGGCATACATGATTCTGGCTCAGATTCCCCCGTTACCAGGGAACAGGAGGCGGAGGCAGTGTGTCAGTGTGTGCGTGCTGGAGTCACCCGCCGATAGTGAAGCCAGGGGAGGAGATCTGGCTCTCTCGGCCGCTCTCAAACGGATCTGACACCAGCCGTCTGTCGTTGGGGGGGGGGGGGGGCGTGTGTCTTTCTGCACCAGTTCTGCGGGAGGAAGCGGCAGTGATGCAGGGATGATCAGGACAGCAAGGCTGCGGGGAAGGTGGTGAGTACGCGGAGAATGTCCAGGAGGGACGTGGCGGGGTGGGGGGGTAAGATGGAGGTGTGAGTGCCTGCATGAGGATCGAGAATATGAATGGGAATTCACTGGCGATCGATTGGGGATTGAGATGGAGAAGGAAATGGAGGGGGAGAAGGCGGGGGGAGAACAGGACATGGGGAAGCGAAGGAGGGCTTATATGTGGAGATGTTGGCTGGGGGTGGGGGAGAGGAAATTGCTGGAGTAGAGATGCATGAAATGTAATTTAATCAGCCAGAAGTATTGCGTTTCCCCTGTTGAATACCTGCCTGTGGAGCTCTGTGCATGCTTGACTGGTGCCTTTCCTTACCTTCCCTCTTTAATGTCCTTAATCCTTCTATATATATGTATTTCTCATCAATGTGTGTGTTTCATCCATGTGTGTCCAGCATTGTGTCTCTTGTGGGCGTGGCTGGTACAGCAGAACATTTGGGCACCTCAGCCTCATATTACGTGTGCAGTCTGGTTGGCAGCAGGCATTTTTGACGTATGCAGTCTGGTGGAGAGCAGATCACTCTAAGCGCACGGTAACTGGGCGAGCAGTCACTGGTTTGACCCACTTTAGGCGGAGGCGGGGGGGTGTGTGTCTGTGCGGCGGGGGACGGACGGCGTCTCGTCGGTCAGTGAGTGAAGAGGATCAGGGAGGAGCGACGCAAGCCGTCCTTCTCCTTATCAGATGGTGTGCCTGTGCTCTGAGCAGCACCCGTGGTAATTAAGGCGTTGTTAATGTTCGATAGCGTCACATCCCCAATGTTTGCACTGCTGCAGACACTAGCTGCCTATCTTTGGCCCAGGTTGTGATTTTACTCTGAGTGATAGGGAGAGGGAAGGACATGCTGTTGCTGTTTGCCTCCTGTGAGCTGTGCTCTCAGCACAGCTATGGACCAGAACCATAAATACTGACGGGTGTATAGACACCCCCCCACACACACACAATGATCTGGCCTCCCACAGCCTTTGCCGTCACCAGGGATGGATAAAAATAGACTTTATTGTGGCTGTGACTCGCTGAAAACCCGATCAAAAGAAGGTGCTCGATGCGTAGAGCGACAAAACGTGTCGTCGACCACAATTGTCCTGCTCCAGTCACAGCTCCGACCCCCCCCCCCCCCCCCTGCAGCAGGGAGGCCTTGAATAGGGCTTTGGCGTCGGCGACTGACGGGCCTAATAGTCTCCTTTTGATGTTCTCATGGGCGTGTGCTTATTGGAGTCTGCCATCATGCACATGTGGTCCGTCAACAACGCTCTCACTCCATTGAGCCGTAATCCACCCCACTCACACTGTGCACGGTCAGCACCTCATAACGCATAATAACCTCGTCCATAAGCTTAAGCTATCAGATGCATGTGCAGGCAAGGGGACAGGATTGGCTGGCAACGTACTCACCTCAGGTGTGTGTGTGTGTGTGTGTGTGCGCGCGCGCCTTCAGGCCTAGGAGATGGACATTTAAGATACTGCTGTGTTTGTAGTAGATATGAATTGAGATGCTGTGTGTTTGCAGGATATTGTGGTTTTATGGGCATGGAAGCATTGCTAGGAGAGGGTTAAGGGATTTAAGAAGGTGCAAGTGTGTGTGTGGAGGGAGGGGGGAGGGCTGATCCCTATTTGAATGTGAAAATCCTCATCACAAACCTTATTGGATCACAGCAGGAGTCCTCAGCAGAGTCGCTGGGTGATGCATAACAAACACGACCGCCCAGATTAGATTATTGCAGTCTGACGATTGTTTTCGAGCCAGACTTTAAACGTGCAACAAAGCAAACAAAGAGCCAACCCTGGTAGTGAGTGGAATCGGGAGCCCCTCCTCTAGTGAGGAGGAGGTACGACTCACGGCTCCTCTGTACGAGGAGTACAGGTGGTGACGCCACTCCGTGTCAGTCTGACTGAGGAAGCACAGTGGGGGGGGGCACCGTCTGTCTGCCACCTTCTGGGGATTCTTGGCTGTCGGTCCACAACTCATAATTGCTCACATCCTCTCTTCCCAATTCTAAAAGATTTGAGCATGGTGCGGAAGTGGACTAAATTTATGCAGCGCTTTCCTAACCAGTGGCCAATCTAAGCGCTTTACCCAATCTCTGAAGCCGCGGGGCTTCAGAGATTACAGCAAGTGTTCCCTAAGGGGAGTCACTGCTTCACTTACTGGACTACAGTCAGATTGTGATGAGCTCCTCAGAGTGACTAAAGATCAGATGGCTGGCCCCAGGTCAGATCTCAGCGGTGTTTGTAATTGGGGGGAATATGATCTACAACAACAGGTTTTACTGAAGGTGGCAGTTCACAGTGGGGGGGGGGGGGGGGGGCTGGGTGAAGGAACACCTGGGTCTCTGGGTTTTCTCCAGTCAGACCCATGTGTACCTCCACCCAGTAGTCTCTTCTACATAAGGTGTGTGTGTGTGTGTGTGTGTGTGTGTGCGTGTGCGCGCGCGCGTGCGCGCGCGTCTTTTGGACCAAAAAGTCAAGTAGGGTTGCGGTGATGGAACAGCTGACTTCTGAGACCTTTTTAAAATAGATTTTTTATTTTTATTGAAAGTCATTAGATAATGGATCTGGATCCTGTGGTGTTCTGACAGTGACTGTGATATAATTAGCCAGTAGCAGCAAAGGTCAGGTGTTTTCCCTTTTTTTTTTTTTTTTTTTTCTATGGACTAGTTACACCCCAGCTTGTTGCAAGCCTTTGTGGTTTGTATTGTATGCGTGTATTGTCCAAAACAGGTCTATTCTAATCAGCACAATAGACCTGGTCTGTGTGGTTCCACTTGGATCTCCGTTAAACTATTAGAAAATCCTTCCACAAGGGAAGAGATCATTTCATAATATTGCTGCTCTAACAACTGTTAAATTGTCTGCATTTATGTCGCGCTTTCTAACCGGTGGCCACTCAAAGAGGTTTACAATACTGCCTAACATGCACACATTCACACACCGACGGCAGGGTCAACCATGCAAAGCGACAGCCAGCTGGTCAGGAGAAGTCAGGGTGAGGCGTCTTGCTCAGGGACACCTCGAAACTAGGAGGAGCAGGGCATCAAACTAGCAACCTTCCGGTTACCAGCCAACCAACTCTACCTCCAGAGCCATATGTCACCCAACAAATGCATGTGAATGCCTGACCTTCATTGGCCCTCATTGTACCACAGAACCTACTGGGTGCTGGAGGGACCTGGTGGCCGCCCAGGTCAATGTGCCACAGTCCGTCTGTCTGTCTGTTAGGCATTCGGCTCTGGGATTAGACCGCGCACAGAGGCGGCCGAGTCAAGTTCAGCACGTGGGGACCCAGTCCTCCCAGCTGACCGTAGCGGAAGGTCCGTGTCTCTGGGAGTTAAACCTCCTCGATCCCTGTTTGAGACTGTTGTCACTGAACCTCTTACACTCTGACACTCTGAGTGGATGCACGGCTTTGAACCGGAAGTCGCTGTGCCCGTGAGGTGAATTTAATCATTTGGGGGGGATTCAGTGGAGCTGGGGTTTGGTTAAGGTTGAATATATCAGTCTATGTGGCACAGGTTGAAACTGGGTGTTTGGGAGCATCGGTGCCACTGGTTGCTTCTCAGATTGGTTACAGGCCTGGATGGAAAAGTAACATTTGGATGATGAGGTTGTTGTGTGAAGCTTTGTACCATTCCTACCAAAAGTCAGATGAAGTGGACTGGACCCCCACCTGGATTCAATGTGTCTGTGATACCGTGGCTGAACGGGGTTCACCCCTGCTGGTAAACAGACTGCTGGCTCTAGTGTGGCTGGGCCCACCACGTTATGGCATCGCTCGGGGAGGCCCGGGCAGTACTGAGAGCAGGTTTTTTTTGTTTATCCCAGAGTTGAAAGCTGTCACATTGGGACAATGGAAAGCCAACACCGTGCCACACGCATCTGATGTGTTGTCTAAAACACAAAGCCTGACGGTGCTCGTAGCGAGTGCCCAGATTTGACTCATCATGTCCATGTCAAAACAAGTCATGTCTAAAAACGAATCCGGCTGTCAGAGAGCGGGTCTGCGGCGCCAGTAGCCCCCGTCTCCCCCTGTCCCGGCGCGGGGTTCTATAAGGGGGGTGTCGGTACACAAAGGCTAACGGTGCTGTCGATGTGGTCCCCCCCCCCTGTCGCCCCCAGCAGCCGGTCCAGCGGTCCAGCGCTCTGCTCTGTCCTGCGGTCATGTTTGGAACCAGAAAGACCTGGGACCTCGGCGACGCCCCCTGCCTTCAGGAGCTCTGGAAGAAAGACCTCTCATTGGACGGTGAGTCCCTCTCCCTCCTCTCTCTCACACTCGCTCATGCGGAGGAAGGCGGGCCCCAACAGGAACCGGTGTGGCAACATTTCAGAATCGTGACGGATAAGGAGGAGCTGGAGGCTGAACGACGCGGTGGTGGGGCCGGGTGCGTGTCGCGTGCCGCTGGTCTGAGAGAGAGGGGAATGGTGAAGTGGTAAGGTGCGAGTCGTTCCCTGCAGGTAGAAGGGGCAACGTGGGGCCGCGGGGTTGGCTGAGGTGAAGCGGCCCGGAGCACTTTTATAGTCGGGTGGAATAACGCGGTCGAGACTTGACAGCTGGCGTTCTGGTTTGACAGCAACAAACAACCAGGTGTGAGCAGTTCTGTGAGTTATTGCGTCCACCGTCGTCTCTTGCTCTCTGTCTCTCTCTCTGTCTCTCTCTCTCTGTCTCTCTCGTCGCTCTCTGAAACGGTGCGTCCCACAGCAGGGAGCCAGAGTAGTGATTGAGTAGCAGAGTGCTGATTGTGTCCAGGTGCAATAGTGAGGGGACATCCAGGTGGATTTCAGAGCGGAGAAAGAGGGTCAGGGAGTCCAAAGGGGGAGCAGAAAGGAGCTTTGTTGAATGTAACTGAGAGGGTGAACTGGAACAGGCAAAGGATTTAACAGTTTTTTGCCAGGCATGGAATGCTGGCATTATGATTATGGACCGTTGACAGGTGTGAGCTACAACTCCAGGGAATGTTGTCAGTGTGTTTGCTCTGTGCGTCATTGTTCCCACTATGTGTGTGTTGGCAACTGTCAACGGTGACAGTTTTGTGTTTGTGTCATCAGAAAAAAACGGAATGGTTGCACAGCCCTTTTCTGTGTTTAACCTATCCTGTCACTTAAATCGTGCCTCATAACGTAGGGAAGCAGGTTGAAGTGACATATTGAACAAGGATGATGTCTTTTGGTTTTGGTGTGCTTCTGTGAAGCCTTTTTGTGTGCTTACGTAAACGCCTGCTTGGGAACCCGTTTGCTAATTCTTCTTAATGCTGTAGAGATTCCTGCTGGTACAGACCGCTGATTGTTCCCTTAGCGATAAGACCCCCCCCCCCCCCCCCCCCCCCCCCCCCCCCCCCCCCCGCATCCCCCTCCATATACATGCTGCCAAGGTGGGAGTTTGATTTGTGTGCTGCCGGTTAATGTGTTACAGGCCAGTATCGGCCAATATTTGGGTTTCCATGTTTCCCCCTCTGACCGCTCATTTGTTGAATCGCATGCAGGAAGTACAGATGTAGAAAAATACAACGGAATGGATCGACAAAATGTTAAACTTAAAAGCTAAATTGTCACAAAACAAGAGATGGTGTTAGCTTTAGCCGACAGACCTGAAACCTTTTCTAAAAAAAAAGAGACTACACTTATACATTTGAGTTGTGTTAAATTAGAACGTTCAAACGTAGGAGATGCACATGGAAAGTAGAGCAGACCAATTCCTCAGGGTCCCTGATGTGCTAATAAGGTGTGTGTGTGTGTGTGTGTGTGTGTGTGTGTGTGTGTGTGTGTGTGTGTGTGTGTGTGTGTGTGTGTGTGTGTGTGTGTGTGTGTGTGTGTGTGTGTGTGTGTGTCCACCCGCAGCCAGCTCAGTGGACTTCTTGATGAGTGATGGTGAGGACGAGGGTTCCTTCCTATCTCTTCCCGCCTCCGCCTTCTCCCAGCGTCCCTCTCTGACCCCCGAATTCTCTGAGGCCCACCTACCCGGCCAGCAGCTCCTCATCCAGGTGAGCCCCCCGTGACGGACGCAGGACACAGCGGGTTAGGTTCTTTAAAGTGTGTATGATAATTGTTTTCCCACGGTCGAGTTGGTTTCAGGGCAGCATACATTTAAAAAGGTGCAGCAACACTGTGTAGCACGCAGATAACTAATAAACTCTCTTCCCACGTATACAACAGATGACAGATATACCCGCTTCTAACATATACCACAGAAAAACATATAAAAACATATATACAGCAGAAATCATGACATCCATCCATGCTGATGGCGAAGTTGACGCTCCACACAGCGTTGGGGGACCGTCTCTGTGCCGGGGTCCCTTCGTCGGGTCACCCGTTCTTTGTGTGACGTTGACGTGCCTTTTATGATAGTCAAAGAACAGGTCTTGGGTTCGGAGTGTAGAAGAACGTTCACACACTGGTTGGCAGAAACGGTCATTTGCTAACCTCTTAGAGTACGGGCTATAAGCTAGCTCTAGCTTCAGCAGCACCAGCCTTGGACTGACTGTAGTGTGGTTCTCAGGCTGGAGCATAGAGGTTTGGTAGATTGGATAAACATAGGTTGTTATAAACCACTGAAGGTCAGAGGGTGTTTAGTAGAGCACAGCTGAAGCTTGAGGGCTGTAATTGTTTCTGATACGATGATTGTTTGTGAGCATTATACCCATTTATATTCACTCTGTTGCCAGGAGAGTGGCGTCCCACGGGCCTAATAAAACATTTCGTATATCATTGGAATCAGTTATCATTATAATTAGTATTAGTATTAGTATTCATTATGTCATTAGATGGTATGGAGTTGTGTTGCCACATTAATATTACAAGTATTTCCTTTATGTATTACTTATCTAAGAGTACTTCAGTAACAATATCAGATTGGATCTGTACTGACATCGGCCGATAACAAAGTGGATCATCATCCGTTTGCATTTCTACCAAAGTATGTAAGCTATGCTGCGGCCACATGCAGTGCATTCCCCTGGGGTTAGATTCAGACTGATGGAGTCAGCAAAGCGCGTTCCCTTTCCTCGTACAGAGACGTGACGCGGGCCCCTACCGGTACAGGTCCCCGGGGCGCTCAACAGAACCCTGCCGTGGCACGCCGCTGCCTGTTGACTGCGGGCCGCGGCGCTGCACTGAAGGCAGAGGGGCTGCTGACTCACTCCATGACATTGACACAGCTGCACTCACACAGCAGCTGACTGGAGCGCCCCCCCGGGCTCCCACTGACACTTTTGTCTGCCGTTTACAGCGCGGCTGACTGGCTGACTGACTGTGTGTGTTTAGTCAGTCTGAATGGCTGTCTGACTGTGTGCGTGTTTAAACACTCAGTACATTTGACTGACTGACTGACACGCACTTTTAAACAAAGTTTAAACACACGACAGTCAGTCAGTCGACTCTTGGTCTCTCCTAGTCTCTCCTCTACAGTTCATCGGGTTGTTTAGTGTTTCTCGGTCATCTCTCCTCTAGTCGAGTCTCACTGCCTCATCGTCCCTCTCTCTGTTTTTGTGTCTCCCTCGCTCCTTCCTCTGCAGAAGGTCTCCTGGTTCTACTGCTGGACAACTAACGATGTAACGCTCTCCACAATCTTACTTAGTGGTGACTCATTAGCGTGTCCCGTCCCGTTTGAAGCTGTCGTGTCATAGACTAATCTGCGCTAGGGCTAGGCTCCTTTCGTTAGTGCTGTACCAGTTTTCTTTTCCTTGGTTCTGTTGCTTAGGGCTTGGGTCTTGTCTTCATCGCCGCCTCAGCTAGAACTGGCTTAGCGTGTTACACTAGAGAGTCTAGAGACTAGATGCGCTGTGGATGTCGATGCGCTCAATTCGTCACGTGATGCTTTTAAGTAGTGCAAGGCCATGTGAGCTAGCGCTTCCTTTGAGCACGATCAAATCCATGACATTCCTGTGTGTGTGTGTGCCTGCCTGTGTGTGTGTGTGTGTGTGTGTGTGTGTGTGTGTGTGTGTGTGTGTGTGTGTGTGTGTGTGTGTGTGTGTGTGTGTGTGTGTGTGTGTGTGTGTGTGTGTGTGTGTGTGCCTGTGCCTGTGCCTGTTGGCAGACCCTGCAGGAAAAGGTGTGTGAGATCCAGGCCCGGCTGCACAGCGAGGAGCGCGCCCGCCAGCTCCAGCTGCAGAGGCTGCAGCAGAGTCACGAGCAGAGCGTTCTGGAGAACACCAGCATTATCCGCACACTGCAGGAGGAGCTGCTCTCCTCCCAGACCAGTGGTGAGAGCAGGAGGACGGGGACACGTGATACTTCAGAGCTGCTCTTGTCCTGGAAAATACCCACGGTCTAATACTCGAGAAGGACTAGGTTTGAATGATCAAGGCTTTATTGTCACCGCAGAGAGTACCACTATTACCTGAGTTCTTTGCAAACAAACTCGGGTGTTGTTGTTACTATCTGCGGTGACAATAAAGCCTTGATCATTCAAACCAAGTCCTTCTCGACCGCTTGTAATAATTGAGTATTAGACCGTGGGTATTTTCCTCGACACTCTCCAACCAGCCCAGCGGAGAGAGCAAGTGTACGGGGAGACGAGATACTTTACCCTACACTAGCTGGTCTAGAGGCGAGAGAGACGGTCCTATTAAAGGCCGTTTGAGTTCTTAAAATAAAATAACCACCATCCATCCCTCTGAACACAGCACCGGCTGAACCACAGGAAGAGAGGCAGCCGCAGAAACCCACAGAGACCCAGCCCAGTGGGCCGGAGAGAGAGCAGCTCATAGCTCAGCTGCACACACAGGTACGCACGCCTTGGCCTGGACTCCAGCCCGCTCAGCAGTCACATGACACCCGTCACATGACCCCCCCCCCCCCCCCCCTGCTGTACTGGAGCAGAAAGCCTCAGTCTGGATGATCCCCAATATTGGCTGAATACAAACGAGAACACTGCTCGTTATTCAGAACGGCTTTTCATACTTGTGTACTCGTACTAGTATTTGATGGACTGACGCTGCCTTTTGCATACGAATATTGGTGAAATATTCTAAGTTGTCATGTAAAGTTGTCATGTATTGGCTGTCAAAGTTTTCTGGGAATCTGTGAACCCCTTTTAAAAGAAACCTTAAACATACCTATTTAATTCAGCTTCCTATTAATCCCTTTTATTATTTTCATTGTGTTGTCAAGCACATTGTATCGCATTTTTTTTATTTTGCACGAACGGCGCTCTGTGAATAAAGTTTGTTTTGATGCGGTGCTGGCAGGTGGAGGAGCTGGAGGTGAAGCTGTTGGACCAGACCCAGGAGGTGGGGAGACTGCGCTCTGAGCTGGTGAGGACAAAGGGTGGAGAGATAAAGAGCGAGGGCAGTAAAACAAGGAGGGGAAACTCGCTGGCTTGGCCGCTGATTAGGCTCACATTCCTGGGTCTGCCGCGGGAAGACAACCTCTGTTTGGTCGCGTGAACACCATGGGGAACACACCCCTCTGAGTGGGGTCTGGGTCGTCGTGTTTAGTGCAAGGTTATTTACATTTAGCAGACTCTTTTGTCCAAAGCGACTAACGATAAGTACATTTGTCAGAAGAAAGAGAAACAACAATATATCGCTGTCGGTACAGTAAGGATGTTCATAGAACCAAGTGCAAAGCACCAACAATCGCTAGGTTAACCCATTCCCCGTATACAACAAAGACAGCTTCGATAATATGCTACACAATGCTACGATGCTAAGTGCAAGGACGTACAACATACTATAGGTGCGTACATTAAGTGCTAGGACGTACAACATACAATAAGTGCTTACATTAAGTGCTAGGACGTACAACATAGAATAAGTGTTATAACTCTAACCAGTGTCTTCCATGCCATCTGCGTTGTGTCCTCCCGGGCTCCAGGGGGCGACAGATCTGGAGAAGCACCTGGAGCTTCTGGTGGTCGAGAATGAGCGGCTGAAGCAGGAGCTGAAGGCGTGCCGGACGTCAGCGGTCCCCCCTCCGGCCCCCCCGGCCGCCTCCGCCTGCCCCGCCTGCCCCCACGGACAGGTGAGTGTTGAGCGGGACGACGGCCAGGTGTGTGTGCACCGGGTTAGACAGCCTGAGCTGAGGAAGCCCAGGGAGACGTTCCCAAACGGTCCCGATACGAGCCGTTAAAACCTGTGAATGTTTCCTGCAGTCACTATTGTGTTTTATTTCAAATAGGGTTAGGGTTCCTGCTCTTTTAAAAGTATACTATTTATACACAAAACGCAGAGCGAGTGTGCGTGTGTGTGTGTGCGTGCGTGTGAGTGTTTTTGTGTTCAAAAAACATTTTAGAAAAACATGAAGACATGAAACCTGGAAGCAAAGCGACACCATTGAACTGTAAACCCCCTGTTGTAACGTGTGTGTGTGTGTGTGTGTGTGTGTGTGTGTGTGTGTGTGTGTGTGTGTGTGCGGCCCTCCCAGGATGCCGAGGCCCTGCGCGGCGAGGTCTCCCGTTGGGAGGGCCAGGCGCGGCAGCGGGAGCGCCGGCTGGCCGAGGTGGAGCGCGAGCTGCTGCAGAGCCACGCCCAGCGGGCGGAGCTGCAGACCGCGCTGGAGGAGGGCCACGCCCAGCTGGACGAGAGCCAGCGGTGGCGGGGCGACGCAGAGCAGCGGCTCGGGCTCCGCCTCCAGGAGTGTGAGGAGGAGCTGGCCCGGCAGGCCGCCGCGCCGGCGCCCGTCAAGGTGAGGCGCCGGAGAGGGGTTGGAACGCACGGAGTCAACGACCGGATGAACCCAGTCGCTGCAGACACACTGCAGAGCTGACACACCCTGCAGACACGCACTGCAGTGCAGACACACACTGCAGACACGCACTGCAGACACGCACTGCAGACACGCACTGCAGACACGCACTGCAGACACACACACTGCAATGCAGACACACACACTGCAGACACACACTGTAGACACACGCACTGCAGACAAGCACACTGCAGACACACACACTGCAGAGCAGCGGCACACTGCACACACACACTACAGATGCACACACACACTGCAGAGCAGACACACTGCGCACACACACACTACAGACACACACACTGCAGACACACACACTGCAGACACGCACACTGCAGACACACACTGCAGAGCAGACACACACTGCAGACCCAGTTGGGGAACAGAACGGTCTCTTGTAGAACCCTTAGTGAGGCCTCTCCTGGATGATAAATCACAAAGACGCGTGTTGTGAATTCGGCTCGCTTTCAGGAATGTAAACCACGACTCCCAGTAACCGTGCTCCCCTCCCGTCCCTCCCAGTACGTGACCCAGACGGTGGAG
Source organism: Gadus morhua (assembly GCF_902167405.1). NCBI lineage: Eukaryota > Metazoa > Chordata > Actinopteri > Gadiformes > Gadidae > Gadus > Gadus morhua. The sequence continues at coordinate 2,821,087 of NC_044061.1, read as the reverse complement.
GTGGAGAACGCCCAGACGGGCCGGGCGCTGGCGGAGGCGCGGGCGCAGAGCGGCGCCCTGACGGAGCAGCTGCTGGTGCAGAGGCAGCTGCTGCGGGAGCTGGAGACGCAGCTGCACGAGTCCCAGAGGAGCTGCACCCAGCTGCGCACCCAGGTAGACCCCCCCCAGGGGACCCCCCCGCCCCCCCCCCCGCCCCGACGACAGCCCACCCCGGCCCCTCCATGGTCCTCTCTCCGTCGGGCGGGGGGATGGACTGTGGGGGTGTCCGTCAGGGCCCAGGCGCCCTCTGACCTCTGACCTCTTGAGTCTTGAGTTAATAGGAAACTAAAACAAAAGTCCCGCCCCCCCGGCAGCGCCTGAGGTCCCGCCCCCCTCTCCTCCCCATCACTGGCCCTGTAGTTCACCCCGTCTCTCTCCCTGCGTTTGGTTGCAGCTGCTCTCGGACAGAGCCCGCCTCTGTGGCCTGCTCTCCATGGCCGTTGGGACGGACAATGGGGAGGTCATTCGCAGGTTGTCCAAGGTTTGACCCATACCCCCTCCCCCCCCCCCCCCCCCCCCCCCCAAACCCAACCCCAGCTCCCCTGCTGCCTGTGGTCCACCTGAACCCCCCCAGGAGACGTCCTCCATACTATTAGTCTTGCCTGTGTGAGCTTGCAGGTTCCAAAGCTGCCATGTACTGAAAAAACAAACTACTGAATGATCTGGTTTGAGATGAGGGGGAGGGAGGAGGGAGGGAGGGAGGGAGGGAGGGAGGGGGAGAGCTTGGGTTTAAAACGGCTAGTGAGTCAGTCGAGTGCGTTTGGAACCTGTGCGCTTGTAGTCGTCTCCCAGTAAGCTGTCCCTCTAGGTCTCTCTCCCAGTAAGCTGTCCCAGTAGGTCTCTCTCCCAGTCAGCTGTCCCAGTAGGTCTCTTCCCCCAGTGCTCCCTGGTCCCCCCTGGACGCTCCCCCCAGTGTGTGCTCCCAGCTCCTAGCAGTAAACGTTCCCAGCCCGTCCTCCCGTGTTTCGTATCTTTTTTTTTATAGAGCAGTAATGTTGTAGCGCCGCGGTACCTGCACACCCCGGGGCTTTGCGTCGCCCTTGGTTTGCGGATGGCTTTGCTGTGTGTGGCTGTAGCCCTTTCGCCTAGCGTGTGGCTGACCGTAGCCCTTTAGCCTAGCGTGTGGCTGACCGTAGCCCTTTAGCCTAGCTTGTGGCTGACCGTAGCCCTTTAGCCTAGCGTGTGGCTGACCGTAGCCCTTTAGCCTAGCGTGTGGCTGACCGTAGCCCTTTAGCCTAGCGTGTGGCTGACCGTAGCCCTTTAGCCTCGCGTGTGGCTGACCGTAGCCCTTAAGCCTAGCGTGTGGCTGACCGTAGCCCTTTAGCCTAGCGTGTGGTTGACCGTAGCCCTTTAGCCTAATGTGTGGCTGACCGTAGCCCTTTAGTCTAGTGTGTGGCTGTGGCCCTTTAGCCTAGCGTGTGGCTGACCGTAGCTCTTTAGCCTAGCGTGTGGCTGACCTTAGCCCTTTAGCCTAGCGTGTGGCTGTAGCCCTTTAGCCTAGCGTGTGGCTGTAGCCCTTTAGCCTAGCGTGTGGCTGACCGTAGCCCTTTAGCCTAGCGTGTGGCTGACCGTAGCCCTTGAGCCTAGCATGTGTGTCGTAGCGTGTACTTTGGTGGCTAGCTTTGGTGCTCGGTCCCTGGCTGCTCTCCCGTGAGACGCGCCCTCCCCTCCTGACGCTGTGTGTGTGTGGGGGGGCAGATCCTGGTGTACGAGGGGGAGATGGAGCGGGCCCAGGGGCAGCTGGAGGTGGAGATGCAGAGCCTGGAGGAGGAGAAGAACCGCGTGATCGAGGAGGCCTTCGTGAGGGCCGAGAGCGAGATGAAGGCGGTCCACGAGAACCTAGCAGGTGGGTGAGAGGGGGGCTCGCCTCATCGGGACTCTTGTCCCGGGTCAGTTCTTCTAAACCCATATTGTAACCAGCCATAATTATTTCCTATTTATTGTTTTTTTTAATATCGTTATAGATATAGATGTATAAATAAGAGTTTGGGGATTTTTTTAGGAGTCTTGTAGGTGTCAGTTTTCTATGAATTTAGGTCGTCGGGAATCCAGTAAATAAGCTCCATTCGAAAAAAGAAAAAGCAGCCTTGCTACGGCACTATTGACCCTCTCTCGCCCACCCTCCCCCCGTCGCCCCCCTGTGCAGGTGTCCGTATGAACCTGCTGACCCTGCAGCCCGCGCTGCGCACTTTGACCTGCGACTACAACCTGCTCAAGAGGCAGGTGCAGGAGTTCCCCTACATGCTGGACAAGGCCATCGTGGAGGCCAAGCAGGAGGTGAGTAACCACGGCGTCGCTGCCGGCTGTACAAACATCCTTTGTGTGTGTGTGTGTGTGTGTGTCTGTGTGTGTATTGAGCCGTGGCTGTGCTGTCGCTCTCTGCAGATCTGCCAGGTGATCAACGAGGTGAGCGCAGCCAACCAGGAGCTCCTGAGGAAGTACAAGCGGGAGATGAACCTGAGGAAGAAGTGTCACAACGAGCTGGTGCGCCTCAAAGGTAAACGCAGGAACACCGGGCGCCAGGGAAACGGTTGACGTTAACGGGCCTTAATATGAGGGCGCAGCAAAGAGTTAAAGGCCGTATGCAGTTGAAGTAACAGTTCCAGACCAGTCTGTAACAAAATATATATTTACATTTTCAATCGTCACATTTTGCCATCATAAAATCGACTCAAAATAAAGTATGTTTTGTTTGCATCCATTAAGAAAACAATTTCTATGCTTACATTTACCTACGCTATAATTCAAAGCGACGTACAATAAGTATCCATTGTGAGAAGAAGAGAACCACCAATATATCACTGTCGGTACCGTAGGGATGTTCATAGAACCAAGCACCTATGCTAGGGCAATACACTGGCGACGTATGCGACGTAGCGATGGATGAAACCAACATGTTAACTTCCTGCGGTGCCGCCCTACCGATCCCACGTGTGACCGAGGCCGTGTTTCCCGTTCCCCAGGCAACATCCGGGTGTTCTGCCGGGTGCGGCCGGTCAGCCACGAGGAGCACGTCTCCACCGAGTCCCGGAACATGGTCAGCTTCGACTCGGACGATGACGCGGTCCTCTACCTCTCCAACAAGGGCAAGACCATGACCTTCGACCTCGACAAGGTCTTCCCACCGCAGGCCACGCAGGAAGAGGTCAGTCTGTCCCGGGGGACTGTCGTGTGGACGTCTGTGTGCCATCGGGGGCATGTGGCTCTGATGGTAGAGCGGGTTGGTTGGTAACCGGAAGGTTGCTAGTTCGATCCCCGACTCCTCCTAGCTGAATGTCGAGGTGTTCCTTGTGCCTTGCATGGCTGACTCCGCCGTCGTGTGTGTGAATCTGTGCATGAGTGAGTGAATGTTGGGTAATATTGTAAAGCGCTTTGAGTGGCCACCGGTTAGAAAAGCGCACTATAAATGCAGTCCATTTACCTTTTACCATCGCCAGTAAACCAATCAAATCAATCCTTTTCCGTCCCCAGGTGTTCCAGGAGGTCCAGTCGCTGGTGACCTCGTGCATCGACGGCTTCAACGTCTGCATCTTCGCCTACGGACAGACGGGCTCGGGGAAGACCTACACCATGGAGGTGAGTCGGCTCATCCTCATGTCACGTTGGTGCCTTCCTCGGAACTCTTGACGTCATAGAACCAGCCCGGGAACGCCAGCTGGTGTTAACGCCACGCGTTTTGGAGAGACTAGAACGAGATTAGGGTTTAGCAAGTGGTTCACCGGGTAGAGCGCGTACCATTAAGGGTTCGGGTTCGATTCCTGACCGTGGTCCTTTGCTGCATGTCTTCCCGCTTCTCTCTCTCTATTCCATACCCTCCTGTCTGACTCTTTATGAATATAGAATAAAATAATCATACAAATATATCCATCACTCTCTCACTTGCTCTCGCCCTCTTGACTGGAGCTGCTGGGTCTGAGCAGCGTCTGATGGTCGTACGCCCCTCTCTCTCTCTCTGTCCCCCCCCCCCCCCCCAGGGTGCGGGCCAGAACCCGGGCATCAACCAGCGGGCGCTCCGGCTGCTCTTCTCCGAGGTCATGGAGAAGAAGCCCGACTGGGACTACAGGATCACCGTCAGCATGGTGGAGATCTACAACGAGACCCTGAGGTGTGTGTGTGTGTGTGTGTGTGTGTGTGTGTGTGTGTGTGTGTGTGTGTGTGTGTGTGTGTGTGTGTGTGTGTGTGTGTGTGTGTGTGTGTGTGTGTGTGTGTGTGTGTGTGTGTGTGTGTGTGTGTGTACGTACTTCGGCACGAGATGAAAAGCATGTGGTCAGCACTTACTTCTTCTTTAATTCAAGTATCATGTGCTTCATGCGAGTGATTATATCGACTTAATGTGTTTGCTATACAAACAAATCTGGTGATTCAAAAAGGCTCATATTTTATTACATTAATTGGATGTAATAAAACATCCAAGTAATGTTAAATGTAATAAATCAAAGTTAAACTCTTGGAAAGAAATCAGGCCTGGACTTTTCCAACGCGTCCTCGTCCAGTGCTTTGGGCGTCCCTCTCAGAACGGTGTCCCAGTCTGTGGACACTCTCCAGGCACAACCTGACCCCGGTGTGATCCCCCCCCCCAGGAACCTCCTGGGAGACAACCCCAGCGAGAAGCTGGACATCAAGATGAACCCAGACGGCAGCGGGCAGCTCTACGTCCCCGGCCTCACCCAGATCACGGTGCAGTGCCCGGAGGACATCAACAGGGTCAGCTGCCCCCCTCTCTCTGATCGCTCTGATTGCATTACATCGTTCATTAGGCCCTTGTGGTCACAGTAGCTCTAGAACAAACACATCGGTCACGAGTGGTCCAACCTCGCTGTACAATACAGTAGTTTATACTTTTGTTTAGTGCGTGCCTATAACCGGATAAGGGATACAGCGAATGCCATGAGACCCATGACTGCCTGTTCCAGTTGAGGTGATGGAATGTCCACAGGAAGGGATTTGCGTCTATCCCGTTGGATTAGGCCTATGTGTTAATGTATCAACGATGACATTGTTCACCGGCTTTTTTACGAGCGCATGTACACATCCCACACTCTGCGTTTGTGTAACTGAACTCTGCATTAAGGTCAGGCGTCCACAAAGCTCTGACCCTCCTCCTCCTCCTCCAGGTGTTTGAGCTCGGCCACATGAACCGGGCAACCGCCTGCACCAACCTCAACGAGCACAGCTCCCGCTCCCACGCGCTGCTCGTCATCACGGTGGCGGGCTTCAACTCGGCCACTGGGAACCGCACTCAAGGTAGGACAACACCAGCCACCGCCACCACCAACACCAATAACCCTAACCCTAACCACCAACCAACACCAGCCACACCAACCAACAACGCCAACCAACACCACACCAACACCAGCCACCACCACCACCAACAACAATAACCCTAACCCTAACCACCAACCAACAGCCACCACCACACCAACCAACATCCACAACAACCACACAAACAACAACCATCACCAGCACCAACATCCACCACCACAACATCCACCACAACAACAACCAGTAACCACAACAACAACCACCACCACAACATCCACCAAACCAACCACAAGTTTAGTTGTGACCTCATGTGGGCGTTTGTGCGTAAGGGAACCCGGTAAACGCGCGCTGCCTCCCTCCCGCGCAGGTAAGCTGAACCTGGTGGACCTGGCGGGCTCAGAGCGCATCGCCAAGTCGGGCGCGGAGGGCAGCCGCCTGCGCGAGGCGCAGTGCATCAACAAGTCTCTGTCGGCGCTGGGCGACGTCATCAACGCGCTGCGCTGCCGCCACTCCCACGTGCCCTTCAGGAACTCGCGGCTCACCTACCTGCTGCAGGACTCGCTGAGCGGGGACAGCAAGACCCTCATGATGGTGCAGGTGAGGGGGTCCGACAGCCAGCCGCTCTCGCTCCTGAGCAACATGGCGCCACACTGGTTCTCCTCAACGTGTACGTTGTATTGATGATGCTGAGATGCCGTAGACCTCACCCCTGTCTCCCTCTCTGTGTGTTTCTCTGTCTCTGTCTCTGTCTCTCTGTCTCTCCCTCTGTGTGTGTGTCTCTCTCTCTCTCTGTCTGTCTCTCTCTCTCTCTGTCTCTCCCTCTGTGTGTGTGCGTCTCTCTCCGTGTCTCTCTCTCCCTCTCTGTGTCTCTCTCTCTCTCTCTGTCTCTCCCTCTGTGTGTGTGTGTCTCTCTCTCTGTCTCTCTCTCTCTCTGTCTCTCCCTCTGTGTGTGTGTGTCTCTCTCTCTCTGTCTCTCTCTCTCTCTGTCTCTCCCTCTGTGTGTGTGTGTCTCTCTCTGTGTCTCTGTCTCTGTGTGTCTCTCTCTCTCTGTCTCTCCCTCTGTGTGTGTGTCTCTCTCTCTCTGTCTCTGTGTCTCTCTCTGTCTCTCCCTCTGTGTGTGTCTCTCTCTCTGTCTCTGTGTTTCTCTCTCTCTCTCTGTCTCTCCCTCTGTGTGTGTGTGTGTGTCTCTCTCTCTCTCTGTCTCTGTCTCTGTCTCTCTCCCTCTGTCTCGCCCTCTCTCCCTCCAGGTGTCCCCGTTGGTCAGCAACATGAGCGAGTCTGTCTGCTCCCTCAAGTTCGCCCAGCGCGTCCGCAGCGTTGAACTAGGCTCGGCCTCCGCCTTCAAGAGGGTGGAGAACTCCTCCACCTCCTCGTCGCCCACCCACGACAGTGTGGAGGTGAGCTGCTCTGTCCCCTCTGCTCGTCTACCTGTGGTGTGGGACTGTAGCGCATTCGCTCCACCTTCTGATGTTCACAATCTAGTCCCATACTCGGATGTAAGCACGTATTGTGTGTGGTACGTCCTGGCACTTAAAAATAGTACTCAGTACTATGTAGCGTCTTGTCCTAGCTATCTTTGTTGTATATGGGGAATGGGTTAACCTAGCGATTGTAAGTGCTTGGTACTTGTTTCTATGAACATCAATACTGTACCGACAGCGGTATATTGTTGTTTCTCCTTCTTCTGACAAATGTAATTAATAATAATATAAGTTGCTTTGGATAGAAGCGTCTGCTGAATGCCCTGAATGGTATAATGGTTCTCCAACAGATAACTGATTACATTTACAAAGTCTGAAACATTGATCCATGTTGCGTCTGAATTAGTTGTACACCTGATGAGGAAGCACATGAAACCCTTCTAGTGATCTATAATAATAATAATAATACATTTCATTTAGAGGTGCGTTTCAAGGCACCCATGGTCACCTTACAGAGCATAAAGTCATCATAAATCGTGTAAAAACAAGACATTGTGAGAAGAAAAAAAAAAAAAAAGACAGTGATCAGTTAGACGTTGTGTGCGAGTTTGAACAGGTGAGTTTTGAGTTGTGACTTGAAGGTATATCGATCACAACGATGATATGGAGTCACGTTTGACCTCTGACCTCTGCAGCTGGACTCTCCGCCCGTGACACCGGTGCCGCTCCCCATCTCTCGGGCCAGCAGCGCCGGCTCCACCCTCTCCTCCACCTCCCGGACCCCCAGCACGCGCAGACGCTCCCAGTCTCAACTCTCGACAGGTACACACACACACGCACTCAGACACACGCGCACTCCATCTCAACGACCGGCGACGGCCGCGATGGGTCAGCGCGCGTCCCCCTTCCCCCCTCTCTTTGTCCTGACGCTGTGCTGTGATTGGTTCACAGACAGGCAGGTAGACAGAGGCAGCCCGTTGGTGGGGGACAGTGGGCAGGTAGGTGGGTCGGCCACTGGTCGGTTGCTCAGCATGGCCGCGCTCCGCATGCCATGGTGCCCACATGTCACCCGGTCACGACCTACCCGTCTAACTCCTCCCCCCCCACCGCTAACCCGGACGCCATCCACAAAGCTTCTGTTGTGCTCCGCTGCAAAGAAATATTAAACCCACACACACTCACAGCCACGCACACACATGGAGCACCATGTGTGTAGTGGTGCAGTACGTTGCGTTCTGGTACTGTGGCTTATGTTGGCGTGCGTGCGTGCGTGCGTGTGTGTGTGTGTGTGTGTATGTGTGTGTGTTGTACGGTTGAATGGATGACGTTGTGTGGCTTCTTTGTGCGTTACACACAGGATTGTGCTCTGGTGTGAGTGTGCTCGTCTCGTGTCTTGTGTTCTTGGTGAAGAGGCCGTGATGTTTCTGGGCTGTTTGACAGAGCAGCAGTGCACTAAACCCTACCCCTCCCTCCGTGGCTTCCTGCTCACATGCTTCTTCTCTCTTGCCGTTCCAGGACGACTGAAGCTGACGGCGTGAGGAACCGGGGGGGAGAACGTCCAGGAGAGAGTACAGCACGGACACGACTCCAGTAGCGGCTCCCTAAACAACATGTCTCTGCTTTGCTTCACTCCTCTCTGGGAGTGCAGGATGAGGACGTTTGAGGGAGTGACGGAGGGAACGCCGAAGAGGGAGTGATGAGGAGCGGGGGGGCTGTCACACAAAGCAATCTCTCGCCCGCAGCAGTTCACTCTAGTTTTTTTTTCTAAAGTTCCACTGAGGCTGCTTCATCAGCACCCTGAACTTCAAGTTTCCCTCGTCAGCAGTCAAACCGAGGGGGGATGTTGACTGGTGGCTGTCAAAAAGACTACAGTGGCAGTTAAACTGCCCGTACCAACCCATACTACCCCCCCCCCCCACCCCCCCCCCTCCTGGACCTTAGATAAGCTCTGCCTCCGTCCGGAAACCATTGGTTACGGCCGCTAACCCTTTTTTCTTCCTGATGCCCTAACACAGTATATACTTTGCGATTACAGTATTCCATGGTAAAGTTGCACTTTAAACTTTAGTTTTGTTTGTTTATGTGTATTAACATAAGTTATGCTTGATTTTTAAAGTATGGGTAATACGGTATATCTATTTATGTTTTGACATGCTTTAATCTACATTTTTATTTTGCTTAAACTTTCCAATGGAGGCCGATGTGTTTATCTTTTTTGCATTTACCTGAAGGCCTCCTTTTATCCAATCAGGGTACTCCACTGAATCCAAGATGGGGCATATTCTGTCCAATAGGACATGAGCAATAGAAGAGTGTAGAAGGCTGGAGAACACCATCTCTTTAGTATTTTTGGGTTTGAATCCACAGGGGGGAATAACTAGTGTCAACCTCAACCCCGCATGGAAGAATTTCCGTTCTCTAAAACACACGACAGGAACGACCATTCCTGCACTGTGAATTCTTCCATGAGTGGCTTGGTGCTTACCAAACTAAAACCACGTGACGGGACGGGACGCGTGCGTATGCAGTGGTGATCCGAGCCGGGCCGGGCGTATGTATGTGTGTATATAATATATGACTGCTTAGGACTTTGAAACCACTGAACTGGTGGAGCGTGTTGTCAGTAAATTGTCGCTAACCCAATGTCCCGAGACGCTTGTCTGTCGTGCTCTGCTTGCTTATCTTTGTCGTAGATTTCTAGCCGTGATTTTGTATGAAACCCTTTTTAAATAAACACTCGAAACCAAATGTGTATTGACTGCCCGATCCAGATCATTTGTTTGTCATTTGTATTTTGGCTGTGCTGCTTTGCATTCTGTGGGACGTGAACTTGACCTCATCTGAGGTATCTGTGTAGGACAAACCCAGGTGTTTCTCATTACACTAATTATTGATCTGCTCTTTATGTACCTGTACATTGATAGTAGACTAGTGATACACGTCATGGTTAAAGCATAAACATAGACGCTACTTTGACCCTGTTGCTGCCATGTTTGAGGCCAAGACTTGACCTGGCAAGAAAAAGTTAAATGGGAGCAGTGGTTTTCTGGATTAAAGCATTAATGTTAGAAATCTCTAAACATTGCTTTACAGATTTCTTTACAGATCAATAAGTAATTTTTTTTATATCTTTTTTGTAATTTAATATCATCAACGTAGATCAGAATGTAAAAATGAATGGGGCAATTCATCCAAGAGATCTGCAGTTCCGTTTACAAGTTGTATTTGCAGCTCCAACATGCCAGCGACACGGATACAAACCAAAGGACAATGCGGGCATCCATGTTTGTCTTTGGTTAACAAAGCAGCAAACCCATCACTAGTGTTACGAGTGACACCTGTGTTAGTCCTGACATTGTTAACTAGGCTACAAAGAACAATGACGATTCAAAGCAATGCAAGCCAAGTAGAGAAACGATACTCAATTCAATAAGCTCTCAAACCTACAGTTAATATCATGTATGAGGTTAACGTGTGTGTATAAGTAGGTCGGATATTGTCAACATACCAGCAACCCATCATATGTAGGGTACCCCCTTTATGCTCAACATAAGACATTCACATGTTCTACTGTTTTATTAGGAACAAATAAAATCTTCATTGTCAACTACATTTAAAAGGAGCGCTTCTATACAGTTTCATCAAGTAAAAAATAATCCTGATAGATTATGTTTTAAATAACATTGAAGCATCAACTCGTCAGTGCCCAGATTTCAGCGCTTTGTGCAATCACGTGTCTCAGGAAGAACGGCTGTCCCTTACTTGTGTCTCACGACTCCACAGCATGTTTAAATTAAAACATGCTGTCCGAGCGATGACGAGTTGCGTTGATGTGTCCCATTTCCCCACTATACTACGCAAGGCCTTATACGTTTCTGATTGGCCGGCCCCACAGAGCCCCGCCCCCGACACACAGACACACACATTTATACTGGCAGGATTCATTAGTGCCTCGATAACGACAGTGAAGCAGTGAGGCGTTTCAACGCTGACGCCTCCAAACGCAGTCACCACTGTCCATTTAGTATCGGCTCCCGTCCCGATAGAGACGTCGTGATTGGCTCCCCGAGGCGGCGGGAGGCGTGGCTGCGTGCAGCTGGTTTAAGGCCCCGGTCTCCCCTCTTTCTTCTTGTGGGATCAGTGTCAGTAGGCCGGCGGGGGTCAGTAGTCCAACGGGGCCAGCAGGAGCTGCAGCTCTTTGAAGGCACTGCCGTGGCGACCCACCTGGTCGGCCTTGGTCTTCACCACGTTGCTCAGGTTCTTCAGCTGCTTGAAGCACGCCTTGCACTTCTGGAGCCTGAGACCGTGCACACACACGAGCATCGGGTCAGTTCAACAGCAAATGGACTGCATTTATACAGCGCTTCTCTAACCACTGACCCCTCAAAACGCTATTATTATCATATTGTTTGTTATAACTTTTTCAAATTGAATTGAGGATTTCAACGCCACTTTGCATATTAAAATACACTTTGAAAAACTTATTTTCAAATGATGTCATTAAATTGCATAATGAATTGTCATTTGCATAATGTAATGACCTATTGAATTGCAAATTGCATTGCCATTTGAATTTTGCTACATATATTCTTGCATACACATCCACACACACCGACGGCGGTGTCAGCCAATCAGGGCGACAGCCAGCTCGTCGGGACGCTGAGACGGCGCTGTCACTCACCGCTCCTCCCTGGTGATGTCGACGCCCAGAGAGGGCGGGGCCTTCAGCGTCTCCGAGATGAGCGGCCAGAAGCGCTTCAGGATCAGCTTCAGCGACATGCAACCCGTCTGGACGTAACTGGACACACACACACACACACACACACACACACACACACACACACACACACACACACACACACACACACACACACACACACACACACACACACACACACACACACACACACACACAGTGTTAGACGGTTGAGGGCCTGGGAACAGCAAATTACAAATGACAGAAGCAAAGTAAAGCAAGCCAGTATCAACGGAGCGTTTATAAAAGAAAGATCATAATAAAAATATGTTACGTAACCCACCAGGAAGTACAGGCATTATCATTCCTCAACAATTTACTTCAGACGTCAGTCAAAGCGTCTTTCTGACAAAGTCGTCCTGCAACTCACTGACATGCAAATTCACCAGACCTTATGTAAGCCTACAGCAGAAATGTGATCTGTGTGTTTATCAGACACGTCAACACAGCTGCTGGTTTGAAGAGCTGCCGGAAGGATGATGATGTTGTTGCGATCCCAATCTAACCGTGTTCATCCTTAAAGTTTGTGGGAACATGAGACCCGCTCACTCACCTCTCATATTTGCTTTGCAGCAGCTCTTCAATCTGGGGGAGGATGGACGTACACAGGTCCAGCTTCCACAGCACCCTGGGACAGAAGCACGGTTACAGACCTGAGGAGGACTCTCTACACTCAAGGCAAACACCAAGGGGGGTGTGTGTGTGTGTGTGTTTGTGTGTGTGTGTGCGTATGTGCGTGTGCGTGTGAGTGTGTCTCTCTCACGGTTTGAGGTTGACGATGTTGAGGAGGTCCACCACGATGGAGCGGTCGTTCATGGCCACCGCCATGTCCAGGCAGTTCTGGTGGGAGGAGCCAAAGAGAGACGCCGTCACAACGGAGACAGAGGGACGACCCTTCACTTCTACACACAAGTCATCGACTGACATCACAGCAACCCCCCCCCCCCCCAAATGAAATGGTAAACGGACTGCATTTATGTTGTGTTCTTTTAACCAGTGGACACTCAAAGCGCTTTAAAACATTTCCTAACATTCACCCGTTCGTGAACACATTCACACACCGACGGCGGAGTCAGCCACGCCTTCTCGCCGGGAGCAGTCAGGGTGAGGGGTCTCGCTCAGGGACACCGCGACACTCAACTAGCAACCTTCAGCCAACCCACTCTACCTCCTGAGTCACATGCCGCCCTTAAAAAGGGACCAATCATCCACCAATGCAGGGGCTACCACTGCAGGACACTGCCTGGTTCAGTGAGGCCTGGGGGGGGGTCTCCCCACTGGTGCAGGACACCGCCTGGTTCAGTGAGGCCTGGGGGGGGTCTCCCCACTGCTCCAGGACACTGCCTGGTTCAGTGAGGCCTGGGGGGGGGTCTCCCCACTGCTCCAGGACACTGCCTGGCTCAGTGAGGCCTGGGGGGCTCCCCACTGGTGCAGGACACTGTCTGGTTCAGCGAGGCCTGGGGGGGGGGCTCCCTCTCTGCGTGTCGGGGGGCCAGCAGCAGCCTCACCTTGACGTCACCGCTGCCCCACACGGCCTTCACGGCCTCCAGGTTCTTCTGCCGGCTGCTCAGCATCACACACATGGTGTCGTGGCCCTTCTTGATCTGGGACTGTGCCTCCTCGTCCCCCAGCACCTCGGGCCCTTTGTGGAACGAGTTCTGGAGCGCAGGGGGGGGGGGGGGGGGGGGAGAGAACCGGTTAGATCGCTCCGGTGACGTCAAACGATCACACAACTTATATAATCTAGTTTTCGATTTTTGTTCATTTTTTTTTTCATTCAATGTTTTAAAGGAAGTGCAGAACAGCTGGACACATATCTGTACATTATTTTAGATTTGAACATTTAATTTTTTACCATTTTGTGCATTTTTTTTGAAGGAGAAATTTTTTAAGGAGACAAAATCAAAAATAATCGTTTGAAAAATCGTGATTTCAATATTGACCAAAGTCATCGTGGTTATGATTTAATAACGGAGCAGCCCCAGGTGACGCCCCCCCGCCCCCCCCAGCCCACCGGTCTGAAGTCCGCCACGTTGAGTCCGATGGGCTCCTTCCTGGAGGAGGGGATGATGTTGATGGGGGGCGGGGCTCTGGGCTTGGCGGCGGCCGTGGTAGCCTGGGGGGGGGCCCGGGGGGACTGGGGCCCGGGGGGGTGCGGGTCGGAGGCCGTGGGCCGGGCGACCGTGTGTGTGGTCGTCGTGGTCATGGTGGCGGTGGCGGTGGGGCGCGGGGGGGCGGAGACGACGGTGGGCTCAACCCTCTGGACGGGGGTCGACATGGCGATGGGGTGCTTCTTTAGCTGGGGGAGGGGGATGAGGCTGTGAGGCTTTATACCATTGGTTCTCAAAGTGCGGCCCGCGGGCCAATGACGGCCCGCAGAAACATTCCTGCCGGCCCTCAATGACAGACAGATGTAAGTATGTAAATAAATATATATATATTTTTTTTTTTTGTATTATTATTATTATTACATCAATATTAATTTAAACAAAAAAATATATATATAAAGAGAAAAGTCGACTCGCTCTAGCTTTCAATTAAATCCTGTTACATTTGTTAGTTTTAATCCGACTGTCCATTACTTTGAAAGGATGAACCTCAGTTTCGTGATTTGGACCTCACCTCACTTGCACTGTTTCCTTTGGGGGCCTCAAATTCTGGGTTCCTAAATTGGCCCTTAGCCATCAAAACTTTGAAAACCCCTGGTTCATTCATACCATAACACATTAAGTACCCCATATTGAACGCATCTGAGTCATGTCGAAACTGAACTTGCAAATTTTTGGATATTTGTTTGCATTAGGAATGCATCATTCCTTCCACTGTTTATACTTATTTTAAAACGATAAGACGTCATACACAACGAACAACACCAAAACAAACCCACCTGTTGCTTCTCAGGCATGGGGGTCATAGCTTCCTTCACCGAGCTGGCTCTCACTATGAAGGTCTCTGCAGGGACAGCACATTAACACATTGGTGCGTGTTAGCACAAGTCAAACAGTTTTGCTACAGAGGATCAATAATAAACTCAGCAGTTGAATGTGTTAGGAGAAGGAAAATATAGATCATCACCATCTTCCATAGGGGCAGGGAACAGGTCCCCGGGCTTGGGAGGAGAGCGCGCTGGAAGGGAACGAGAGCGGGGAGTTTAATCTCATATAAAGTGCAACCATCTAAAGGGTTCTCATGGTTCTCCCCGGAGGAGGTCACCCACAGATGGCGTTCCTCGGCTGGAAGATCTCGTGGTAGTCGTCGGCGTTCCGGATCTCGGCAGCGGACTCGTTCTCCTCCTTCTCGTCTTCACTGCTGGGGCTGCGTCGTTCCGACTCTGAGCTCTGCTTCACCCTGGGAGGGGGGGGGGGGGGGGGGGGGAGAACATACATGTGTTACCGGGGAGACTACAGTATGAACAGGGGGCCCGGCTGTGTTACCATGGAGACTACAGTATGAACAGGGGGCCCGGCTCTGTTACCGTGGAGACTACAGTATGAACACGGGGCCCGGCTGTGTTACCGTGGAGACTACAGTATGAACACGGGGCCCGGCTGTGTTACCGTGGAGACTACAGTATGAACAGGGGGCCCGACTGTGTTACCGTGGAGACTACAGTATGAACAGGGGGCCCGGCTGTGTTGCCATGGAGACTACAGTATGAACAGGGGGCCCGGCTGTGTTACCGTGGAGACTACAGTATGAACAGGGGGCCCGGCTGTGTTACCGTGGAGACTACAGTATGAACAGGGGTCCAGGCTGTGTTACCGTGGAGACTACAGTATGACCACGGGGCCCGGCTGTGTTGCCGTGGAGACTACAGTATGACCACGGGGCCCGGCTGTGTTACCGTGGAGACTACAGTATGAACATGGGACCCGGCTGTGTTACCGTGGAGACTACAGTATGAACAGGGGGCCGGGCTGTGTTACCGTGGAGACTACAGTATGACCACGGGGCCCGGCTGTGTTACCGTGGAGACTACAGTATGACCACGGGGCCCGGCTGGGGTACCTCTGAGGGCCGCTGCAGGTGGTCATGGGTCGCTCGTAGCTGCGTCGCAGGGTGGACCCCTTGGGGGAGGGCTCTGTGGGCTGGACCACGGCGCCCCCGGGCCTCTTGACCCTGGTCAGGTCCACCAGGTAGGAGGACACGTTGGTCTGTTGGTGGGACAGGCCGATCTGCGGAGCGGGGGCCCAGAGTGAATCATGGGGGTTTGGACAGCATATTGACGTACTGTCAAAACACGGGCCTCTGAGGCGTTGTCATGTTATTTAACATTTAGCAGTTATCCAAAGCGACTCACTTACAGTGAGTACATTTGTCAGAAGAAATAGAAACAGCAATATCGGTGCAGTAAGGATGTTCATAGAAACAAGTGCCAAGCACTAACAATCACTAGGTTAACCCATTCCACGTACACAACAGAGATAGCTAGGGTAAGATGCTAAGTACTATTTTTAAGGACGTACAACGTGCAATAAGTGTGTTCCATACAATAAGTGCGTATTGTGTGCGTTTTGCCTGCGTCCCCTTACCAGCCTCAAATGGGGGAATAAGATCTCCCAAGGATCCAACGTATATGGTCACTTATTGGTCAACATGTACAGATCAATCCCCATACATCCTATCCCCAACACACGCCCCCACTGCCCCCGACGGTGACCCATCGGCCCCCGGGGGCCGGACCCACCAGCTTGTCGTGGCAGATGGCCATGTCGGCCACCTTGCCCCAGCCCACGGGCACCACGTCGAAGCAGCGGTCGGGCTCCCAGCCGTAGACCCGCAGCGAGTCGGAGGCCCCGGAGTACAGGCAGCCACCGTCAGGGTCGAAGACGACGCACCTGGGGGGGGGAGAGAGGACCACACTCAGACAGAGCCACCAAACCAGTCACCACACTCAGACACAGCCACCGAACCAGTCACCACACTCAGACACAGCCACCAAACCAGTCACCACACTCAGACCACAGCCACCAAACCAGTCACCACACTCAGACACAGCCACCGAACCAGTCACCACACTCAGACACAGCCACCAAACCAGTCACCACACTCAGACCACAGCCACCAAACCAGTCACCACACTCAGACACAGCCACCGAACCAGTCACCACACTCAGACACAGCCACCACACTCAGACCACAGCCACCAAACCAGTCACCACACTCAGACACAGCCACCGAACCAGTCACCACACTCAGACACAGCCACCAAACCAGTCACCACACTCAGACCACAGCCACCGAACCAGTCACCACTCAGACACAGCCACCAAACCAGTCACCACACTCAGACACAGCTACCAAACCAGTAACCACATTCAGACCACAGCCACCAAATCAGTCACCACACTCAGACCACAGCCACCAAACCAGTCACCACACTCACCAAACCAGTCCCCACACTCAGACACAGTCACCAAACCAGTCACCACACTCCCACCTGCTTCATTTCAACTTTCAGCTCAAATCTCCATCTTGTGAAACCGGAAAAGAATCATAAGAGAGAACTCTAAAGTGCCACGGTCCACACCTGACCGCGCCGGTTTCCACGTCGGACGAGCCGATCATCTTGAACTTCTCCAGATCCCACAGCTTGATGGTTCTGGAACACAGAGGACGTCATGTAGCAGCGAGGGAACGCCACGTTAAACACAGGATCCACCTGGGGGCCGGAGCCCCGGGTTACCTATCTGAGCTGCCCGACGCCAGCAGGTACTCGTTGGGGTGGAACTGGATGATGTTGACTGCGGCCGTGTGGGCGGTGAACTCCGTGATGGTCTTCCCCGCGGTCACGTCCCATAGCTGGGAGACAGACACAACGAGCAGAGCACATCCAGTCAGGTCCTCACAGCTGAGAGACAGACACGACGAGCAGAGCACATCCAGTCAGGTCCTCACAGCTGGGAGACAGACACGACGAGCAGAGCACATCCAGTCAGGTCCTCACAGCTGAGAGACAGACATGACGAGCAGAGCACATCCAGTCAGGTCCTCACAGCTGAGAGACAGACATAACGAGCAGAGCACATCCAGTCAGGTCCTCACAGCTGAGAGACAGACATGACGAGCAGAGCACATCCAGTCAGGTCCTCACAGCTGAGAGACAGACATAACGAGCAGAGCACATCCAGTCAGGTCCTCACAGCTGGGAGACAGACATAACGAGCAGAGCACATCCAGTCAGGTCCTCACAGCTGAAAGACAGACATGACGAGCAGAGCACATCCAGTCAGGTCCTCACAGCTGGGAGACAGACATAACGAGCAGAGCACATCCAGTCAGGTCCTCACAGCTGAGAGACAGACATAACGAGCAGAGCACATCCAGTCAGGTCCTCACAGCTGAGAGACAAGACAAAATATTTAATCTATAATTATGGGCTCGCGTACTTATGCTTTATAAGAGTTTAATCTTATTTGGTCAACATCAATTTCCAAAACCTAAACAAGGCTTCCTAACTAAAAGGAGATTGCAGATGTGGTTACCTTAATAGTGCTGTCGTCCCCAGCGGACGCCAGCCATTTGCCGTCTGGACTGAAAGCGAGATACCTCACCGCCTGACTGTGGCTCTGGAGGAAGAAACAACAAATACCAAAGAGGGGTCGGCAGAGCACAAAAGGTCTGGTAACTCCATTAGTCTGAGAAGAACATCCCATTGAAATGCAGTCCGTGGAGACGCATAGGGCAGAGGGCAGATGGGTAAAAGGGTTCTGGTTTAATAATACGGTTGTCTGTATCATGTGCTCTGAGGCATCAATAGATTGAAGCGTTTACCTTCCATTGAACCTAGCCATGATTTTTACAAAACACAGACTCAAAACATCATCCTTTGGATAAGGATTTAGACACACAGGAGACAGGAGTCAGACACAAGACAGTCGGTGTCTCGACGCATGCGACGCACTAATCTGTAGGATTAGCTATTCAGCCGCCCGGCACTCACCGATAACAAAAAGGCAAATTAGAGACCAAATTAGCAGCAGGCTAGTAGCCAACTTGATGAGATAAACAAACCATAGATCCAAAAGGTAAACTGCTTACAGTACAAATTCATTTTAGGTGAAAATGTTTTCAATAGACAATGACAGGTGTATCAAAGGACCCGTTCCCATGGATACTGACTTACCTTATACGTGAAGACACACCCCTTTCTTCGCACATCCCAGACCTGAGAGGAAGCAACCACAACAACGAAAGGTTTAACTGGAGGAAGCCAAGAGAAGGTTTACGCAATAGAACAGTCTTTAACACACACCTTGATGTTTGTGTCCATGGAGCCGGAGGCCAAGTAATCCCCAAACGGATGGAAGTCCAGGCTGGTGATATTGGCCTTGTGTCCCGAGAGAGAACGCAGGACTGAGAGGAATCACACAACAACACTACTTCACACAACTGACACAGCCATCGCAGACCCACGGCCATAGAAAGAGTTAGAGCGCTTTAAAGAATGGTAAATGGACTGCAGTTTAAGGGCTGAACAATTTGGGGAAATAATCTAATTGCGATTATTTTGACCAATATTGCGATTGCGATTTAATATGCGATTTATTTAATTTATTAAGTTCCTTATGTTCTGTATTATTCACTAAAAAAACAATAAATCATTCTTTAGTATGACCAACTCAACATTGGTAGCAGTCAACATGTAAGCTGCTCTTTCCTTTAGGACAGGCCGAAGTGTTGAGATGAATTGATAAGACATCTTTATTTAACTATTGAATTGTAAAAGAAAAATAAATCAAAATCCTACTGATCTCCAGTCAGTAATGGTAAACCCCCCCCCAAAAAAATAGAAAAGAAAAAAACATACAAAAATACTTTTTTGGGGTCTTTTTTTTTCTTGCAGCCTTTGCGATTGGCATATCGCGTTCTATTACATCGCGATTTCGATTTGGTTAATCGTTCAGCCCTAATTTATATAGAGCTTTTCCAACCAGTGGCCACTCAAAGCGCTTTACAATACTGCCCAACATTCACCCATTCATGCACACATTGACACACCGACAGCGGAGTCAGCCACGCAGGGCGACAGCCAGCTGGTCAGGAGCAGTCAGGGTGAGGTGCCTTGCTCAGGGACACCTCGACACTCAGCTGGGATGAGCCGGGATCCTGCTCTACCTCCTGAGCCCCATGCCGCCGTTATATCGATTAAGAAGTGTTTGATAAGGTACAGACAACAACAACAGACTTAGGCCAAATCCCATTTCTTACTTTTGGCGGCCTCCAAGTCCCAGACACGCAGAGATCCGGACTGGGAGCCAGCCGCCACCTGCTCCTCTGAACTGTTGAACTGGATGCACTCCACCGGGTTGTTGTGGCCAGTGAGGCTCTGACGAGAGGAACACAAGCCCATGACTAGTACAAAAAGGCATGTTCAAAAATACATGCATGAAAATGCACATGTAATAGCACTCAGCATTGTGTAGCCTCTTATCCTAGCTATCTTTATTGTATTCAGGAAATGCGTTAACCTAGTGATTGTTAGTGCTTGGAACTTGGTTCTATGAACATCCTTACTGTAGCGACAACGATATATTGTTGTTTCTCTTTCTTCTGACAAATGTACATATTGTAAGTCGCTTTGGATGAAATGTGAATGAAACAGCTGTAGGGTAGCCTTACCATAATACAGTTTGATTTGTTGACACCCCAGATGTTGACCTTGCAGTCCTCCCCTCCAGTAGCGAGCAGACGGCCTGAGCTCCTCCCCAGAGCCAAGCACGACACGTTACTGGAGTGGGCCACAAACTCCTCTGCAGGAACACACACACACACACACACACACACACACACACACACACACACACACACACACACACACACACACACACACACACACACACACACACACACACACACACACACACACACACACACACACACGTTTTAGCTCATCGCAAAGCAATCCCAGCTCAGTCTAGATTTATACAGTAGAGCATAGTATAGTTCTAGAGTAGTGTTTATACACCAGAAGTGATATAGTATATACAGTGTAATTATTAGGGGTAATTATATAGCATAGTATATACTCAATAAGTCCCAGCTCAGTAGTAGAGTTATTTCATATAGTACAGTGTGTATACTCACGCAGTCTCCAGGAGGTCTTGGTGGCGTGGGCCCCAGCCATG
The DNA here is from genome assembly GCF_902167405.1 of Gadus morhua. Classification (NCBI taxonomy): domain Eukaryota; kingdom Metazoa; phylum Chordata; class Actinopteri; order Gadiformes; family Gadidae; genus Gadus; species Gadus morhua. The sequence goes on along the minus strand of NC_044061.1, from coordinate 2,800,481 downwards.
GTGCCAGAGCGGGGGGGGCTTGCGTCTTTGTTTTAAGGTGTATTAAACGTGACCCCTCTCATTAGCGTCTTGGCTGATCGGGATTAATGGCAACAACATCCAGTCCTCCAGTTCACATACTGGAGGAATGTGGACCTACAGGAGAACCAGAAGAAGACAACTTCAGTCAGTATCACTACCAGGTCATCACGTTCACACTCACTAACAACAACCAGAAACTAATAACAGAATTTAACATCCAGTCGACAAGTGAAGTCGACCCATTATTTAGTGGAGTGATGAACTGTCAATCAATGAACTGTCAATCAGCCTGAGTTAGCCAAACTACACACACTCCAGTAAATCCGTCCTTATAAATATATATTTACACATATAACTCAATGTTCACCATGCCACCACGTCGCTTTTTTGGGTTATATACTTTAAACAGACTGTTAGTTTGTACCTTGGTGAGGAGTTTGGCTCACTGTCCGCGGCTACTGCGTTAGCTCGCTAGGCTAATTAGCCTCTTCGCTAACTTTGAGTTAGATTCCTGTAGTTTGGTCCTTCACCTCCGACCAGATCCTCAGAGTACATCCGTTGTACCTCTTCAGCAGGAAGCCGGTTGTTGTTGACTTGTTGGTAAACAGGTTTTGTGCGCCGGAGGAGAGCCCACAACAACACAACAACACAACACCGTCCCGCAGCTTAGCAACTAAACACAAGCCGTCAACGACTTCCGGTTATGCCCAAAAAAGGGCATCGCTGCAGACAGGCTCAGACATATCATATCCATTTTAGACATATATTATTTGTTAGACAGTCATTTTAAGATTTGGAATCATCCAATTTGATAAAACAAACGAAAACTTAGCACATTTTGGAATGCAACATGCATCAGGATACAGAAGGAAGTTAACATCCACTGTGTGTGTGTGTGTGTGTGTGTGTGTGTGTGTGTGTGTGTGTGTGTGTGTGTGTGTGTGTGTGTGTGTGTGTGTGTGTGTGTGTGCGTGCGTGTGCGCGCGCGTGCGCGCGCGTGCGTGTGGGTGTGCATGCATGCTTTTTTATTTTCTGCAATAATTCTTTGTATTTTGCCATACAACTATTGATATGCATATTTATATTTTACAATTGCAATTGTATTTTTATTGTAATGTTACTTTTTGTAAAACACAATGTGTTACCCTTTAATATGTATTGTATTACTGTGCTTTATGAATTGGCTCAACCATTAAAACGTGTTCCTCTGGCATTCATTTTAATTGCCTTGGAGGGTTGTGAGTTCCAAGCTAAATATTGTTTGATGCCTAGACTACCATCTACTATCATATAATGGTTTGATCCTATTCATGTTTGTCCTTTAAAATCCTTTAAGAGCAACAATGGTTTATGTATGTGGTGGTCAACAGGTTGTTAATTTAATGGCCTCTGTGGCTGGCTGTGAACAATGAAGTCTGTCTCCTATTTCATACTATCCTGATTCAGGTCTGGCTTTGATTAAATAGTTTGACTAATCCATTCAAAGCAAAATTATTTTAGTATTGTGTCTTTTGTTGGTATTGTAGCAAATGGGATTGATATACTTTTCCCAAGTTCTTGACACAGATGTCGAATCAATTAGTATTTTGAATATCTTATTCTCAAGGTGGAGACCCCATGACCTTTGAAAGGAAGGGACGACTACATTTTAACAGTACACATTTAAAAACGTACACTCAAATGACTCGGTTGGCAGAGTGTGGTGCAGACGTTTATGTGGAGACAGATCCCAGTACCATGTTGTTTATTGAACAGACTCCTGGGAGCCTGTGGGGGGCAGCATCGCACACCAGAAAATAGGAGCGAAGAAGAAGAAACCCGGAAGTAAAGAAAACCTCCGTGACTGATAAATCAATCCGAGGAATACCGAAAGATAACAAACATCCTGCTGCTTTAAGGGTTCCAAAACCATAAGAATCCCCCTTGTTTTATGAAAGGTACACCGTCATGTCAAAAATAATTAATTAATATTATAGTGAGCGTCTGTAGAAAGCGTTTTACTGAGAGGCTCCACTACCACAGCAGAGGGCGATGGAGTCTGTGGACGTGGAGGACGAGAGCATCCTGGCCTCGATCTTCAAAGACAGCTTCCCGGACAACTGGCGGGACAACCCGGACTTCGCCGCCTACCTGTCCGAGCTCAGCTCCTTCGGGGTGGAGAAGCTGAACCGTGAGCCCGACCGGCTGTCGGAGGAGAGAGCCCAGATCCTCCAGCAGACGCGGGAGCTGGCCTTCTCCAACTACAAGACCTTCATCCGCACGGCCGACTGCACCGAGGAGATCTACAGGGACTTCGGCAGGATAGAGAGCAGCGTCTCAAAGCTCCTGGACAAGCTACCGAGTTTTGGGGAGAAATGCAGGTCAGTGATGATACATGTAATAACACATGAAAAGAGAGTTTTGACAGTACGTGAGTTTTTTGTTCTGACACTTGTGTGTTGATATAATACCATGCCTCGATGCCTTTCTTCAGTGACTCACTGAGGTAAAAAAAATATCCCAGGGCACTTATCGAAAAGAGTAGGGGCTTCCCCGGTGTCTTGGCTAAAACTGCCAAACCAGGCTTATTCAATCTGGCCCCCTAATCATCCTCCTGTCTGACTCATTAATTCCCTCACTCTCCACCTCAAGCTGGTGTGTGGTGAGCGTTCTGGCGCATATTGGCTGCCGTGCATCACCCAAGTGGGTGCTACACATTGGTGCAGCAACCCCCCCCCCTTCAGTGTAAAGCATCTTTGAGCGAGAGAAAAGCGCTCTATAAATTCAATCCCTCTTTCTTCATCCAGGGGGTTCATGAAGGAGGCGGAGCAGATCGGGGCCAGCCGGCGAATGAACAGCCTGACGCTGAACCGACACACTGAGATCCTGGAGATCCTGGAGATCCCCCAGCTGATGGACACCTGCGTCAGGAACGGTTACTACGAGGAGGCCCTGGAGCTGGCTGCGTACGTCAAGAGGCTGGAGAAGAAGCACTCCTCGCTGCCAGTCATCCAGGTTAGGGCCACCAAGAATCAGACCACCAGAGAACCTGCTCAGGTTTAATATTTCGGGTATCACCAACATGTAAGCTTGTTTCATATCAGAACGATTATTTTGGTGAAAAATCCCTTCTTTTAAATGTATGCGAATCCACAGCTATGTGTCTTATCCTAGCTATCTTTGTTGTCTACGGGGAATGGGTTAACCTAGCGATTGTTAATGCTTGGCACTTGGTTCTATGAACATCCTTACTGTACCCACTCACAGCGATATATTGTTATTTCTCTTTCTTCCGACACATTTCTTCTGACTTATTGTAAGTGGCTTTTGATAAAAACATCTGCTAAAGGCCCTAAATGTAAATATAAAAAACAGATAAACACTGGCCACTGCCATCGCTGAATGTCTGTATATGTATGGGCGGGGTATCGGCTGATTCGATGTCGGGCCGATAAATAGGAGCATCCCTAATGTACCCCCCCCCCTCTAACCCGGTGTCTGTCCCCAGGGCATCGTCCACGAGGTCCGCCAGTCGTCCCAGCTCATGCTGAACCAGCTCCTGCAACAGCTGCGCAGCAACTCCCAGCTGCCCGTCTGCCTCCGGGTCATCGGCTACCTCCGCAGGATGGACGTGTTCACGGAGGCGGAGCTCCGCGTCAAGTTCCTCCAGGCGCGAGGCACCTGGCTGCACTCCATCACCGGCGCCGTCCCCGCCGACGACCCCTACTTCCACATTACTAAGACCATCGAGGCCTGCCGCGTGCACCTCTTCGACATCATCACCCAGTACCGGGCCATCTTCAGCGACGAGGACCCCCTGCTGGCCCCCGGGGGCCAGGCGGTCAACGAGGGCGCCATCTTCCACGGCTGGGTGGTGCAGAAGGTGGCCGAGTTCCTGGAGACCCTGGACCGGGACCTCCAGCGTGGCGTGGGCAGCCGGCTGGAGTCCCTGCTCGGACAGTGCATGTACTTCGGCCTCTCCTTCAGCAGGGTGGGCGCGGACTTCCGCGGGCAACTGGCGCCAATGTTCCAGAGGGTGGCCGGGGAGACCTTCCACCAGGCCGTGCAGGAGGCGGCGGACAAGTTCCAGGAGGACATGAACCACTACACCCTGATATCGCTGCCCTCCATGCTGGGGGGCGCCATCCCGGCCGTGGCCCCCAGCACCCAGCCCGGCACCCTGCAGCCCCCCATGTCCCTGCTGGACTTCCAGCCCCTGGCGTGCTTCCTGAACCACATCCTGACGGCCTTCAACGACCTGCGGCTGTGCTGCCCCATCGGGCTGGCCCAGGACGTCGGCCTGTACCTGGAGGACGCCCTGATGAAGGTAACGACGAGGACTCACACTTGGGATTTTACAAAAAAACAGAAAGCCACAATATTTTTAATGCTGGGTTGTTTGTGACATAAACAAAAGCACGTCCACCTAGATGTTGTTCTTGGTTTGTCGGCTTTTGTTCAGCTTTTTTGTTTTCCTTTTCCTTTTTCCTTTTGTTTTTGATTTCCTGAAATCACAATTAATTAGTTTTACACTCTTCATGGCCATTATTTTGCTTAATTAAGATGTCGCTGAATCTCTTTCTGAAGAGATTCTGCTTTAAATACATTCTCTCTCTATCTCTCTGTCTCGCTCTCCCCCTCTCTCCCTCTCTCCCTCTCCCCCTTTCTCCCCCCCAGGTGACCAAGCTGATCCTGGTGTTCCACCGGGCTGAGGAGACGGCCTTCAGCGTCCGGGAGAAGGAGCTGTTCGTTCAGTTCTGCTGTGCGTATGCTGAAGACCTGGTGCCCTTCCTCAACCGCTGCCTGCAGGTCCTCTTCCCCCCCGCCCAGCTGGCCCTGATACTGGGTAAATACCATGGGGAGGGTTTTAAGATTTATTTTCCCGTCTTGTCTGCAAAGACGATCCAAAAGAATTAGGCAATGTTGAGTGTATGTGAGTATTTATAGAAACAAACTACACATGTAGCTTGGCTGTCTGGTAGTGCCTTTGAATATTAATGACAAGTTCACAGTATACAATCAACTTAAAACCGTATTGATCGATTGAAAAGCATAACTCTGGTAAATGTTGTTATTTCTCCTGGAGTTCTCTTCATTAAGCCTGACCGTTTCCCCGTCCACCAGGTGTACCCCCGACCCAGGTCCACAAGTACGGCAGCCTGGGCTGTATGGACGAGGACACCATCCTCGCCCCGCTGGACTTCCTCCTCCCCAAGAGAGAGATCGTGGTGCCTGCGGAGGACTTGAGCGCCGATCTCAGTAGCCCCGCCTCCTCGGAGGCCGTCACCATCCAGGGACCCACAGAGGAACCTAGAGAGGGACCTCGGCCCGAGGTGGACCCGACGACGGACCAGGGGCCCCCAGAGGAACCTCACCCAGACGCAGACCTGAACACGGACCCGGGTTCCTCAGAGGAGCTGAAACGTTCGGAACCAGCGACCGAGGACTCGGATAAAGATTTCTACGACCCAGAGCTTGAGGCTATACTGAACGACCCGGGGCCAGGGGTGCGTGATGACGACGAAGACGACGACGACACAGTGACGAACGATGAGATCTCCTTTGAGTGATGGTCACCCCCGGCCCTCCATACTGACTCTGCTCCTTGGAATTTAAAAACATTGCTTGCAAAATATATGGGATATTAGACATGTTTTTGGAAATATGGGAAAGAAAATAAAACTAATATTTATTGTGGTTTTGGGGCTCATTTGAAATCCTCTGTATACAAGTTTACTGAGATCATTGTAAATAAAATATTCCATGATTTTATTTGTTAATCTAACAATTCCCTGTCAATTCCTTGACCAGATCATTAACATGACGGTATCATGATCTATCCATATCTACATTACCCTGGTAATGAATTCAAGATCAACCAGCCCTAATAAACTATTGTACTTAACATTCAGGCCAGGTGTGGTAAGGTGCAAAATAAGTTGTGCACATCTGGAGTTTTATATGTAGGTAATATTTATACTGTGACTAAACAGGAACGTTTTATCGTTAAAAATAAGTCTCTAAAGTACTAGTAAGGTCTACTCTAGAAAGTAGTTGACAATTATAGCGCACCGTTGATATGGCGCTTATCTTGTCGATAAGTGGGATCTTATGGCGCCACCTAGTGACAAGAATACGCATCCAGCTCTTCAGCAATTAAATAGGGAAAACTAAACTCGGTTTTGTTTAAATTTGATAAAAATATTTCTCATTGCAAAAATAAAGTGTCAAAGATGGTTTTATTACATGTTAAGTGCTTAGAAAACAATATGGCATCATAAATTAGTTTGTACCACAAGCAATCTCGTACCAGTATATACACATTGAGCCGCATCCATGGACTAAAAAACACTTAAACTACAGCTGAATGAGTGATGCTGCTGGTGCACATAGAAAAAAAGAAAACGTGTCTACAGAGCTTCTGAGCTGGTCTGCAAAGACGATCCAAAAGAATAAGACAAGGCAATGTTGAGTGTATATGAGGATTTAAAGAGATAAACTACACATGTACCTTGGCTGTCTGGTCGTGCCTTTGAGTAATAATGACAAGTCTACAGCATACAATCAATTTCACCTCCAACCTAAAACCAAAGTATTGATCACCTACAAATTCCCACTGGCCCTTGAACTAAAGCAAATTAAACCTTGTCACCCATAAATCCTGTGTTTCTGTGACTAGTTTTGCATGATATAAAAAAACGAAACAATGAACATACATCGACAAAAAAATACAATCAAAAGAAGATGATTGGGGAGAAACACTACAGTTAGACATAGCATCCCATCCACAAGTAGAAACACACAACTCTGGAACCGTCCACATGGATGTGGAGAGCCAGGGTCTGTCTAGCCCTGCAGCCCCCACCGGCGCAGAGGCCCCTGGGTGGGCTGCCCCCCCCCCCCCCCCCCCCTGGAGGACATCAGATGTAGTAAATGATCTCGGGGATCTGGCCGTCCTCTACCGAGGTACCGTTGTTGTTGCCTGGCGAGCTGAAGAAGAAGAAGGTGGTTTTGGGGCCGGGCCCCGACTCGTGGCTCACCTTCTTCAGACCTTTGGTACCGTAGTGGGAGTCCGGACCCTGGGGGGGGGGGGGGGGAAGGGAATGCATTGGTGTCGCCACAGGATTCCATAGCATTGACATAAACTCTGAATAAGGACGTTTACGCAAAAGTATATGAAATCCCTTTCTTAAAAAAGGCTTTTCAAAATAAAGCTTCTAACTTTTATTAACAATGATCGTATCCATTTCAGCACATTTAACAAGTTCCTGATCCTCCATCCTCATCATGGATGGGGGGGGGGGGGGGGCCCAGGCGGGCGTTCACCCACCTTCAGCGTAGCGCAGGCGGTGTAGCTGACGTTGGGTAGGATCTCCACGGGCTCCTTGAACATGACCCTGAAGGTGCTGGCCGTGCCGTCGCAGCTGAAGCCCGTGTCGTTCTGGCCCAGCGTCTGGCTCTTATCACTCTCGATGATCTGGAAAGGAAAGCTAAATGAGTCTGGGGAGAAGGGTTTGAAGGGCGTGTGTTGCTGCTGCTGCTGCTGCTGTTGTGGGGGGTGCGGGTGTCTTTCCTCTCGGTGTGCGGTTGTCACGTGGAGGTTTACCTGAATGTTGACCTGGTAGTCGTTGGGTCCGTGTATTGAACCGTATAAGCCAAACCCAACTACTGATATTCTTCTATTGACATTAAATCTGGAGAGAGAAATTAAAATGCATACGTTAGTACGTTTTTATTCACATTCATAAATGGATTGGAATTTTGTTGAATACACCACATTTGACGCTTTCATTACAATACACCAAATCAAACTTCCGATAATACCATGTCCACATTACAGACATCAATCGTGTAAAAATCAGCTGCGTATAACGCCCAATCCCATTTCTACCCCTTAGCCCTTCCCCTTACCCCTTCAAAACAAGGGGGAGGGGTAAATGGAAGGGGTAAGGGGTAGAAATGGGATTGGGCCTAAATTCGAAACCTTTAGGTCTCAAAATGCCTCCAATGTGCCCATGATGGAGTCTTCCTGGGGCCTGGGTCTCACCTAATGCGGTCGCTGGTCCCACTGTATCCCCATCGACTCTCAACCTGCTGGAATCTACTAATACTGCACTCCTTTCCCCTGAGACTGCAGCGGGGCCTGTCATTGTACTCAACCCGCGGTTTGGGGTTTACTGTAAAGTGGAGAAACAGATTTACCACCTCCCGATCGAACAATATTCCAGACTGGGCAGGCCCTGTTGCACAAGGAAAAATATATAACTGGTTTCTACCGGTGTAGTGTTTTGGACAGTTCAGGTTTATCAAATACAAAACAAAGATCTTCATACATACAGATTATCCAATCACAAAAAAAATGACAGCTCTACAACAATCCAACCAAAGGAGGAAACCATCCAAACTAGAGCCCGACCGATATATCGGCTGGTCGATTTTTTTCGACCGATAATGGCCTTCAACGATGTTTGCCGATATGAAACGGTGTCGATATTTAACATATCGGCTGATAAATCAATATCGGTCCTTTTTTACTCCCTACATGGGGAGTAAAAAAAATCAGTCGGGCTCCAATGTTTAACAAGGAGATCGCTGCAATCGCCGTTTCTGATTCATTTGGACCAGATAGCTGAGAGGTCACATAACTGTGCCACGTCAGCTAGGGCAGAACAGCATCACGTTGCACCGGTTTGAAACAGAAAGAGCTATCGCAGTGTTTGGTGACATTCCTCTGGTTGGATTTTTGAGATGAATTGCTGATTCACACAATCAACAGACTAGTGAGTGATATGAGAGTGTTAATATCACAGAATAATGTAATGAAACAAAATGTGTATTCATTTACCTGCCGCAAACTCTTCCACGGTCATGAGCGGGAAGCGGATGAGGGTGAGGGCTTTGCCCAGAACCTTCTGCTTGTTCTCCGCAGTGATCGGCAGCTGCTGCCTGAAGCACTCGGCCTCGGACCAGCGCACGACCGCCCCGAACAGACGGCTCTCCCTGATGCCCAGCGTGTCCCTCTCCAGCACCGCGCACAGAGTGTCTGCACAGACACGCACAGCGTCGTTAGACACAAGTCAGTCAACACACACAGCGTCGTTAGACACAAGTCAGCCAACGCACACAGCGTCGTTATCGACACACGTCAGTCAACACACACAGCGTCGTTATCGACACAAGTCAGTCAACACACACAGCGTCGTTATCGTCACAAGTCAGTCAGTCAGTAGAAAGACGGACTGCTGTCATAGAGACACACAGTAGTCTCTCTCTCTTTCTCTCTCTTTCTCTTATTGGTCGAGCGGGGGCGGAATGGTGAATCCAGACCATCAAATTGTCTCGGAATCCATTTTGAGGAACACACACACACACACACACACACACACACACACACACACACACACACACACACACACACACACACACACACACACACACACACACACACACACACACACACACACACACATTCCTTTTCCGTGTTTACTCTGTGGACGTGTTTATGATGGGGAAGCGAGCCAGGCTTTACCAGGGGAGTGGTAGTGACCTCTGACCTACCTAGGTCGATGTCCGTGAACCCCTCTGCGTTGACGGCGTCCGCGGTGCTCTTGTCGATGGTGTCCAGGCAGAGACTGGCGAGCTGAGGCTCGTCGAACAGCCTGGCCTGGGAAGAGAAACATCAGATACAGTGAGGATTACGGGTCACGGGTTAAGGACTTTCCTGAGCCTTGAATTCTTCTTTTTCAAAGATTTGTTTAAGATTTTATCCTTTTTATTGTAGTAGAGTGAGATGGACAGGAAGGCGTGGGAGATAGAAGACATGGAGCAGAGGAACACAGGCAGGAACCGAATCTGGGTCGCTGCGATCGGGACTAGGCCTTAATGGTACGCTCTCTAACTGGAGAACCACCAGGGCGCCCCTGGATTGAATTCTTCCTACATATTAAACTACTGCATATTCCCAGTGAACCCCACCTAAATGAAAGGACCACTAAAGGTACATTTGTTCTAGTATTTTAAAAGATTCATACAATAATTCTGAATGCTGAAAACTTGAGATTTTGTGTATCAAATTCACTCCACTACTCATATCTTACCTGCATATACATGTATACCAACCAAGGATATATACCTATATCCAAGCCAAAATATACAGAAGGCACACGCACTATACATCAATATAACCCCCATGTTGTCCATATGGGACTCAATCATGTGATAGACGTGTGAGAGGCCTTACATCCCATCACTAAAGCCGTTTAATGTAGAGATCCTGCTCTTGAAATGAGGAATGCATTTCTCTATCCTCCTCATCTCCACACCCACATGATAAATATAAATACCCATCCCAGACTATATCTGGCCGACAGACGGAGGAGAGACGGTGTTCTGAAGGACCACCCACCTGGGTGAGCAGCATGAAGGCGTTGTCCGCCCGGAGGTGCTTAGTTAGGAACTCTACACAGTGCCCCTCCAGGGCTGGCACCGCGTACTTCTTCGCAGTGTACAGCGTTGTCATCACCGTCTCCGGCCCGATGTGGATCTCGTCAGAGTACAGAAACCTGGACGAATCACGACAGGACATCCAGCATCATCGTTTTACAAAAAAAATCCTTTCGGGCGAACGGGATGAATCACCTGAGTGAATGTTGATTTATGAACCAACGTTGCAGTAATAAACTGTCCTGTCGGCCTGTTTTAGGACTATAAAGAGGCCGACCCCCCTTGGGGTTACTGTACGTCTCCATCTGTCTATCCGTGTCTGTATGCTTCCTCTCTCTTTCTGTCTGTGTCGGTCTGTCTATGTTGATTTATGAACCAACGTTGCAGTAAATAAACAGGGCCTACCTGAGCAGCGACAGAAACGCTGCAGGCTCCACATCAGGCAGCTCTATCTCCGCAGACGTGGTGGCCATCCCGCCGTTGAACATGGCATCGAACACAGCACTGCCGGCGGCCAGGACGAACTTATGCGCCGGGATCCTCTGGGCCTGCCTGCCCTTACCGACCACGAACCTCACGTCACTCAGCAGCTCGTTATTGAACAGGAAGGCGAAGCGCTCCTTCAGGGAGCTCTTGGTGGCCTGCCAGTTGTACATGGGCTCCCGGTGGAGGCCCCCCGCTGCGGCCGCTGCGGCTGCAGGGGGAGCGGGGAGCACAGCGGCAGACGCGGCGGAATTCGCCGCCGCCGCGTTCATGGCCGCGCCAGGCTGTGTGTAATTGGACGCATGCCCTTCAAGGTGAGGCGCAGCGGGCGCACCGCCGCCTGTCGCCATCCTGCACCGCCCGACGGCCGGTGTGTGTAATCGGTGATCAAGTGAAGAGCGAAGACTGAAGTGAAACGCGCATATCACCCGTGTTTAGGTGGTCTCCAGTTGCAGCATCGTCGGTGTGTTTACCAGCTTGCTGTGCGCTCCTCCCAGTGTGACGCACACACGCTGCGCTCCTTCGTTGGTCGAAGGAGCGCAGGAGGTGTCGCCGGCTAGTGGAGGGAGGAGAGTTTGGGCTGAGCCACATCACATCATGCACGCATAGAGGGTCTGATAACATGCTTTAAAGTAGACTGCGGATGCATTAAACGGTTAAAAAGAAAGAAAAGAAAAGAAATAGTAATTGGTATTTTTTTTCCACAATTTGCCACTTTGAGATAATTCGCTCGATTCATCCTCTTCAGATTTCCTTTCACCTGGAAAGAACTTTGAAACTTTTCTAAGTGACTCCACTTAGTGATGAGAGAGAGAGAGAGAGAGAGAGAGAGAGAGAGAGAGAGAGAGAGAGAGAGAGAGAGAGAGAGAGAGAGAGAGAGAGAGAGAGAGAGAGAGAGAGAGAGAGAGAGAGAGAGAGAGAGAGGGGGGGGGGGGGGGGGGAGAGGGAGGGGGGGGGGGGGGGGGGGAGAGGGAGGGAGGGAGGGACAGCAGACGGGCAGGCGCGCAAAGCACGAAGTTATCAAACTCCTAACTTGAATAGTGCGAGGCAAGACACCACTTGAAGCACTTAGTTTAATGTGTGTTCATTGTGAACGGGATCTAAAGGGATCTAATATTCTGACTGAACCAAATATCTGGAACTATAGGCTTGGATCAAATACGGCCGCTGCGATGAACGTGTCTGCCGGGTCGGGCGTGTTCCTCCTGTCCCTGATGTCCATCCCCATCTCCTTCCTCTTTAACTCACTCATGTGCAACAGCAGGTAAGGTGAATGGTATTTTGTTTAAAGTTAGTATGTCTCACCATTTACAATAATTGATTTCTTCACTGATGATCGAAAAGTATGGAGGGAAATTAACTGACCCGCACTGATGTTTGTGATTATATTTGATTTATGGCAGCATTGAAGCTGTCTTCTTTGCTGGATGCACGACAGTGCTCATCCTGACCATTTCGGCGCGGTTTCTGCTGAAGAGGAAGACCCCCGCAGACCCCCTCTTCTATGGTGAGGGTCAACGTGAGGCTTCTCTAACCTGCTGACGTCGTCGTGACGGTTTTTCACGCTGTTGGTCGTGATCTACATTCTATATAAAACATTAGATATAAAACCTCCCATGTGCCTCTGTACTTCCACTCCTTCTGGGTGTCTGTCTGTCTGTCTGTCTGTCTGTCTGTCTGTCTGCCTCTCTGTCTCCGTGACAGCATTGTGTTTGTCTGTCTGTCCCTCTGCCTGTCTGTCTGTCTATCTGACAGCAGTATGTCTGCCTGTCTGTCTGTCTGACAGCAATGTGTATGCCTGTCTGTCTGTCTGTCTGTCTGTCTGTCTGTCTGTCTGTCTGTCTGTCTGTCTGACAGCAGTGTGTCTGTCTGTCTGTCTGTATGCAGCAGTGTGTCTACCTGTCTGTCTGACAGCAGTGTGTCTACCTGTCTGTCTGACAGCAGTGTGAACCCCCAGTGGCTGACCTGTGCGTCTGTACCCCCCCACCCCTGCAGTGTACGCGGTGCACGCCTTCCTGAGTGTGGTGAACCTGATCATCGGGCTGGAGCAGGACAACATCATCGACGGCTTCATGACCTTCTACCTCAAGGAGGCCAGTGATGTCTACCGTGGTTTACGTGAATATGAGTGGAGCTGATCGTACCTGATCGTACCTGATCACCTCCCCCTGGTTCTGACGGTTATGGTCTGAACACCTCCAGGCTGAACCTCACATCAACACGGCCTACGGTCACATGATCTCCTACTGGGACGGCTGCGTGCACTACCTCATGTACCTGCTGATGGTGGCGGCTATCACCTGGGGGTACTGTCCGTCTGTCTGTCTGTCTGTCTGTCTGTCTGTCTGTCTGTCTGTGTCTGTCCGTCCGTCCGTCCGTCCGTCCGTCCGCCTGTCTGTCTGCCTGTCTGTCTGTCTCTACCTCATGTACCTGCTGATGGTGGCGGCTATCACCTGGGGGTACTGTCTGTCTGTCTGTCTGTCTGTCTGTCTGTCTGTCTGTCTCTCTGTCTGTCTGTCTGTCTCTACCTCATGTACCTGCTCATGGTGGTTTACAGAGTGTTGTGTCCCCAGGGGCAGCTACCGGGCGATCGGTCTGTACTGGGTGGGCTCCTTCCTCATGAGGGTCATGGTCTACATACTGGGGAACGCTGTGGGTAGGTCCACACACACACACACACACACACACACACACACACACACACACACACACACACACACACACACACACACACACACACACACACACACACACACACACACACATACACACACACACACACACACACACACACACGTGCCCTCAAAGACCTGAACACTTTATGTACTTTGAGGTATCTGTTGTTCTGTGCTGTTATGTTCATTCCCATTATTTGCCATTAGGTGTTATGTTAAGTTCCTTCATGTTATGTTCCGCCAAGCTATGTTATAGTATGATGTCCCCCGTTACTTTGTGTGACTTTCCATGATGCTATGTTCCATTATGTAACGTTACGTGATGTTTCGTTTTTTTTTACTTTTCTTTGCGTCAAGTTGTGTTCCTTTGATGTTATTTCCTATTATGTAACGTTACGTATGATGCAACTTTTGTAGCCTTGTTGTCTTTATTTCCCTTTTTGTTTCACAGGGAAGTATGGGACCCAGGTGGGTCCTCTGTTCCTCCTGCACATCTCGTACGTCTTGGTGTCTGTCTGGGCCTGCTTCAGGGTCTTCAGCCAGCCCCCCACGCTGGAGATCACAGGCCAAGTAAGCAAAAGTCAATCACTGTCAAAAGGTCATGTTTAAACAGCACATACTCGCGTTATTTGTGTAACAAAGCTATGCAGTACGGTTTGGGCCAGTGAGACAACACATTATTTTTACATTTACTTTACTAGAGCATCCCGCTGAAGCGGAGCAAGAATGTCCTCAGGAGACCTCTAGACGTTCTGTTCATCATCTACCTCGTCCTTGCAACGGCTTTCTGCATCTTCAGAGGCCTGGTAAGCATGCATAGTAATTACTATTTATTATTACTTCATATTATTAATACTTATTACCAGCATTTAAAACATCCTGTTTTCTCTTGAGGTTGTGCTGGACTGTCCCTGGGAATGGTGTCTAGAGTACGCTCAGAAATACGAGCCCTACCTGAAAGACCCTTCAGCCTACCCTAAAATACAGGTAACCAAACTGATATCGATATATTTATTGATATTACTATTGACATTACAGTTGACATTACAGTTACAATATCATTAACATAACATCCACTTCCGATGGCATTACAGCTTCCGCTGACCGGGACGTGATTTTGGAGCCCTGTCTGACTCTTTTATATCGTTTTGCGTTTGACCATTACAGACTGGAACTTGCACATCTCGTACTTGATACCCATTCAAAGCCTGAGGGCTCTGTGTCTTTGCTTGCCAGATGCTGGTGGGCATGTTGTACTCAGGGCCGTACTACATCATGGCTCTCTATGGGCTCGTGGTCCCTGGATGTGAGTGGATGCCAGACCTCACCCTTGTCCACTCGGGGGCTCTCGCACAAGTGGGTACAATCCATCATTCATGTACAAATATACAAAGCATAAATGTAAAAAAAAAAGGTATTCTTTAAACTTCAGACATCATTCCTCACAAGGATTATTGTTCTCACAGAAAACTATTTACCGTCCCGTGAGGTTATGTTTTAATTCAAAAGCTGAGTGCTTGAATCCTCCAGTATATCAGCCTGGTCGGTACAACGTTAGCTTTGTTGCTGGAATTCCCGACGTGCTATCAGTCACCACGATGACAAAGGCAGGGCTAACTTCAGACCAGGCATGGTGCTATTCATCTAAATGTCAGCTGTGTGGCCGAGCTATTAATAGAGATGCTCAGGGAAATATGGCTGCTATGATGATGTTGTACTGTTTTTTCACCCTGATGAGAAGGAACAGGTTTGAACATGACACATAGAAACCCACAAGCCCAAATTCAGACTTCTAGCAGAAGTCAACACTTTCCGTAACTAAGCACCAGGAAAAGGCCCAAACCGGGAACACTGAGCTGAATTGTTTGGCTTAGTGCTTTGTTTTATTTTATTTTATTTTATTTTCAGTGAATTCAGATACATGTCATTAGGAAGGAGGCAGGGGTTGGGCTTTTTGATCAAGGATTCAAGCAGCTTAAGCAGAGGACATCGGGCCTCGAACCCAGTACCTTTCAGCTGGGGAGTCCCTCCACTGCAGACTACCCTGCCCACGCTCTTTCCTCTTTAATGTTCTTCCTCTTTCACCTGTCGTCGTTGTTATCACTTCCCAGGCTCAGTTCTCTCACATCGGCGCGTCCCTCCACACGCGGACCCCGTTCTCGTACCGCGTCCCTGCAGCCGGACAGCTGCTGTTCCTGCTGGTCAACCTGCTGTACGGCCTGCTGCCCCAGGCCCTTTGCTACCGCTGCGCCACACGCCCGGAGCTCTTCCTCCGCCCCAGCCCGGAACGGAAGACACAGTGAAGGAGCAAGATGTGTGTGTGTGTGTGTGTGTGTGTGTGTGTGTGTGTGTGTGTGTGTGTGTGTGTGTGTGTGTGTGTGTGTGTGTGTGTGTGTGTGTGTGTGTGTGTGTGTGTGTGTGTGTGTGTGTGTTTGTGTGTGTGTGTGTTGGGGTGTGTGTGTGTGTGTGTGTGTGTGTGTGTGTGTGTGTGTATGGTTAAATATAATTGCACCAAAGTGTATTATTAGTGTGAATAATAATTTAATAAATGCAACCATTCAATAAAAAACATCCCACAGTACAGATGACATATATTTTGTAAATAAAGCTTAATACAATTTAAGATCAAATATAATTACACCTAAAGCGCCGATTACATACATTTAGTTAATAAGGCTTAACATGATCATCAAGCTAATAAAAATATGTTTGCTAAATGTATGATTTA
This sequence comes from Gadus morhua, assembly GCF_902167405.1. Lineage (NCBI taxonomy): Eukaryota > Metazoa > Chordata > Actinopteri > Gadiformes > Gadidae > Gadus > Gadus morhua. The sequence goes on along the minus strand of NC_044061.1, from coordinate 2,784,152 downwards.
GTTGTTTAGTACTAGGAATGTGTGTATGAAGATGTAGTAAAGTTGGTAATCAGCATTTTGTCTGAATCAATAATAACAGAAACCACAAAATGAATGTTTTATGTATGTGTCTTTGTTTAAATCTGTGCATATTCATTTATTTAATATCAACTCTGTTTTGTGAACACACGCGTCATCGACCTGATGTTTACAACGGACACCGGAAAGGGAAAGGACAGCGCGAACTCCGAACCGGAAGTTTTTGTATTTCCTTTCCGCCTCTCACGGACGGTTACCACGATCAGTAACAGTTCCGTTAATTTACCTATTTGATCCCTTATCACAAAGAATACAATTCAATGACACACGGACTTACTGGCAGTTAATTCGCCTCTTGATAATAATGCTTAATATTTTATTGAGGCCAACGTGAGCAGCTCCCGCCCAGCTGTCATGGCGGCGCCCGTGGCGGTCCAGGTCCCCGCGATGAGGTCTGTGAATTGAATGCTCTTTAATGCTCTTAAATCTCTAGTTTGAATGAATTAAACCTTAACCAAGCTCATACGGTGTTTTGCATGGACATGTCTCCTGTTCACTGCCCTTTTAAAACGTAAGACGTAAAAACGTGTGCGCGTGTGTGTATGTGTACCTATTGAAACAAAACCCCACTAGTTAACCAGGTATAGTGAGGTTTTGTAATCAAAACTATAACCAGGTTTATATCCCACTATAACCAAGTTTTGGTCCAGGTTTATAATCACCCTCCCTGTGTTTTCTGTCCTGCAGTAAAAAGCAACGCTTGGCTGTTTTGAAGAAGGAGAGAAGGAAGCGTAAACGTCAGGCTTTAGCCCAAGCCAGAGAAGGCGGTATGTTCCTATTAAAGATATAGGATGCTTGTCTATTACCCTTTATATTTATACTCAATATGTACCTTACTAACAACCTGGGCTGTAACATTAGACAATAACCCCTTATATCTTATCTTCTGTCATTGCTTGTATCTTATCTGTTAAAGATGGAGAGCGGCCTGAGGAAGAGGAAGAGGATGAGGAGGAGGAAGTTGTCTGTGATGGGGAAGCTTCTGTCCAGGAGAGGTAGGGCGACTCAGCAGTCCTTATATCCGGTGATGAATGCCAACATGGACTGTCGGGCGGTTCAGCCGATTGAAGTGTCTCGTTGTGTTCTCTCTGAAGACAGCGGCACCATGAGGAGTGGCTGGAGAGAGAGAGGCTCGCTCAGGAGGCCTTCCAACTCCGGGCCGAGAGAGAGGAGACTGCCAGGAAGAGGCAAGAGGACGAAGAGGTAACGTCCAGAACGCGATCATCGAAAAGGGGTCCTGGTCTATGATTCTTTAGGAAATCCATGATACATAAACTAAACAATACAGCCAGAAAGAAATGATGGACTCAGTGTACTGTATAGACACCAGTACACGTCAACACAAATACGCTGTCACGTACGCATATCAGCTTATTTCTCAACATCGCTGTCAATTAAAATCAATGCAGTTGATTGCCTCATCATTCATATAACGGCTGCTGGTCCATCTGTGCATCCTGTATATTTCATATTATTGTTCCACAACGTACAATTTGCCTGTGAAAGCTGCCCTCTGCCCCATGTGGGTTGACATCCCTGTTTACAGCGGAGAATAAAGGAGGAGTGGGACACCCAGCAGAAGAAGGAGGAGGAGGAGAAGGAGCACAAGCAGCAGGAGAAGAAGAACAGAGAGGTGAAGCGGTCACCTGGAGGATAAAAACAGTTGTATATATATCCTACGACTACGAGGTTAAACCTTTGGAGGACAATCACATCTTTTTGCAGAACAGCCTGTTCATGTGTTTTATGAGGAGCTTCTGAACTGCCCTCTCCTAGAAGAGTTTAGGTATCGAAGCTTTAACCTTTTAGCCTTAAGCCAAATGTGTCCCTTTGGCTAATAGCTCTTAATTTAGCAAGTCGCGTGGTAGTCTGATGTGGTAAAATAATTTAATATGGTCTTGTAATGGACCTCATCATATGTATAGAGAATCAGCTATGATGTGTTTTGTTTCCGAAGAAGATATACATTTTCAATGTTTTCTTGCATTATATGTAATATGATTGGCCCAAATAATTCACCCTGTTCCTTGACTAAGATGCACACAATGAGAACCAACCTTACCTGGCAACTTCATCCCTCAAGACAAGGATGTATCTTTTACGTGTGTTTTTGTGTAACATCGAAACGTCTATGATACTGTTGAATTGCCCTGCTGGGCAATAGCCTGTTTCCCCTCTGGTAAATATCATCTTAACCTGCTGGAAACAGACATGCGTGGTTGCCTGCCTGCTACACATTTTTCACAAAGCATGTGTTTGCACCATTTGTAGGAGGCTGTTCAGAAAATGTTGGACCAAGCAGAGAGTCAGGTATTTGCATGTTCCTATCCAACGTCCTAACAAGTTTTGTTGGTGTCTAAAGGTCTCTTTATGGTTCCAATTCAACGCAACGCCCACTGATTATGGTCCCACGTTCACGCGACCCAAGGGGGTTATGGACCCCTTACGTCCTTGCGTACCCTCCTTGCGTCCACCACAAGGGCCGGACGTGCGCCTCCCAAAAATCGTACCTTCCGTCGAGGTGACGCACCAGCAAGCGCTGTGATTGGTCCACTTACTAAAAGCCGACGCAGAACCATAAACGTTCACGACTGCGTCGAAGCCTCTGCGTGGACATTGCGTTGAGGGAACGTGGGACCATAAAGAGCCCTTAAGCCAATCATGGCTGACCGTGTCGTAAGCGAATTGGCAGTGAATACAACCGTGGTCGCTTCTTGTAGACCCACGCTCTGTCTCCGGTGGACTGCTTGTGTTCCGTAGCTCAGTAAACCGGTTCAGTGGATGAACCCCGAGGCCCCCAAGACGGAGAACTCTGAGAACTACGGAACCGAGCGCGACGGGCAGAACTGTCCCTTCTTCCTGAAGACGGGAGCGTGTCGATTCGGAGACAGGTACATGGTGCTGCACAAGGACGCCCTTTAAACATTCAGTTTAGAGTCGTTCCGAGAAAGTCCTTCGATACTGCCTGAAATGCAGTAACATGGATGCATGGACGCTTAACTACAAGAAAATAATTGTATTATATATAATTATAGATTGTAAATGTGAATTGTCTAGTTCTGGAAAATAAAATGCAGACAGCAAGCGAACCGACTTTACGTTACTCATCGTAATAGAACCCTTCAATTAGACAAGTGCTAGTAGTAGTTACAATGCTAGACGCTGTATCGGTATATACTCGCTATCGACCGATACTCAAGTTAAGGAATCCTAACTTGAGTTAAGGGACTTAAGGAAAAAATGGTATCATGCTTTGTAAGGCCTTGTGATTGGCAACCCTGTGTGGTTGTGTTGCTCTACACTGTGTGTTTGTAAGGCCTTGTGATTGGCAACCCTGTGTGGTTGTGTTGCTCTACACTGTGTGTTTGTAAGGCCTTGGGATTATAATCATGTTGTTGTTCTGTACCATGTGGACCCAGGTGCTCGCGGCGGCACGCCCACCCCCCATCCAGCTCGACCCTGATGATCCGGGGGATGTTCGTGACGTACGGCATGGACCAGTGTCACCGCGACGACTACGACACGGACGCCTCTCTAGAGCACAGCGAGGAGGACCTGCACGACCACTTCCTGGAGTTCTACCACGACGTGCTGCCTGAGTTCCAGAGCCTCGGACGCGTGGTGCAGTTCAAGGTGCGGGGTTTGGTTTGATATAACATGTTAGGACAAGCCATTCAGAACAATCAAAGCTAACCAACAGCCAATCAAAATGGGGGAATCCCATTTTGATTGGCCGTCGGTTGGCTTTGTTTTTATGAACCAATGTTCTGGATGACTCCCCCATCGTCTGTCCTTTTTTTTTAGGTGACCCCGATTTGGGTTGTGCTTTGATTGTTCTGTCTCACCTGTATGTCGCTGTGGATTCAACGAACAGAATGTACATTTTCTGCCATGATCCTATTTTACAGTTTAGGACATTCTTGCACGTAAACTTTGTTATTTGAGGGCCAAAGAATGCACAATCGGGAGAGCATTTTCTATCAGTCTTTTAATTTGTGCATCTTTTCTTCTTGTAGGTCAGCTGTAACTTTGAACCACATTTAAGAGGAAACGTTTACGTCCAATTCAGCACGTAAGACCAGTCAAACCTACCGGAAAAAAAACCTATTCTTTATTTGGGTGGGAAAGCATTCCCTCACGTGTGTCTTCTGTCTGTGGTGGGTCCAGGGAGGAACAGTGCATGGAGGCCTACCAGAAGTTCAACGGGAGATACTACGCGGGCAAGCAACTCACCTGTGAGCTGTGCCCCGTCACACGCTGGAAGAACGCTATCTGTGGTGAGCCTCGGGGATCTCAATGATTCAAAACGACAATCAGGATGATTTTAAAGGCACAAGCGCCGTAGAGGCTGCCATTTCATATCCGGGTAACTGTGAATATGCTGTGATGCTTTTCATTATTTCCACCTCAAGGAGAATGAGGAACCAGAGTTTGTGCAGCCAGTATTTTGTGTTGCACAGGCGATAATGTGGTGGTAAAAGCCAGTTCTAATTCGGTGTCATGTTTTTGTGCATTTCCTCTCAGGGCTCTTCAACAAGCTCAAGTGTCCGAAGGGGAAACACTGCAACTTCCTGCACGTGTTCCGTAACCCGGGCGACGAGTTCTGGGAGGCGGACCGCGACATATCCCCCGACCGAACGGGGGAGGGCTCCCGCCGGGGGGGGTGGGGCTCGGAGCGGAGGAGTGAGCGGTCCTGGCGGAACCATCGCCACGGCAGCAGGAGCCCGCCGAGGTCGGAACGCTCCGGCACGGGGAGGCGGGGCAGTGAGAGGAGGGGGAGTGAGAGGAGGGAGAGGAGGAGGAGCCAGAGCAGGGAGAGCGCTCGCAGTCACAGGAGAGTGGAGAGCCTGCGGAGTGAGAGTCAGGCGTCCAGAAGGAGGCCTGCGAGCAGCCGGGGGGAGCGCTGTCGGAGCCGCAGCCCGAGTGGCGGCCAAGAGAGGGACAGACTCGGGAACAGGAGCAGGGAACGGGATCGAGAGCGAGACAGGAGTAGAGAGCGAGACGGGTCTCCGGACGGAAGCCCGAACGGGGACTTGCGGGGCGGCGGTAAAGACGGGGAGAGGAGGCCGAAACGGGAGAGGAGCACCCGTCGGAGCCCAGGGAAACAGAACCACGAGGACGGAGAGGGGAGGGACGGGAGCTCAGACGACGGCAACCCCTCGCACCATCGCCATAAACGCTCCAAAAAGAGCAAGAAGAAGAACAAAAAGAAACTCAAGAAGAAGAAGAGGAGCCGGTCGGCCGAGGTGATCAGTTCCTCCGGGGAGTCGGAGAACCAAGACGACGCGGACGTGGAGATCAAGGAAGAGACGTCTCCCCCGAACACCGGGGACGGTGTCCTGGAGGTGTTGTCCGTCGGGCTGAGGCCTGACCCGCGTGTTGAACCTCTGGCAGCCGAGTCGCAGTCTGTTCTGGAGGAGACCGCGGATCCCCCTGAGCTGCCTTGCCAACAGGAGGAAGATGACGTTATCGATGTCAAACCACAGCTCTGATGGCTCTCTCTGTACATAATGGTTTTTTTAGTAAAGAGGATTGACAGAGCTAGTGCTAGATTACATAGCATTTAGTGAATAAAAAATAATTTGAAAACAGGCTTTTGTTTTGGGATACATTTATTGTTAATTATCAGAAGAAAATGCACCGGCAGTGTTGAATAAAGTGATAAAAAGCATAATTATCGCAAATGAATCAATCCATGGATGACTGCAATAAAAAAACAGGACTTGTTAAAAGTGCACCTGCTAACCGCATAAAATAGGATTAGCGTTGGATATCGTTAAAGTGTAGGTCTGCTGCATCCTGTAACGTGGATTTAACAAACATGCAACCTTTAGTGAATAAACTAAATACTTAGAATGGGCCCAGGGCGCTGTAAACTGATCTTAAGAGTTAGAAAATCAATCATTAGATTCTGTTTTTTTTTGTTTTAAATGCTTTAATTCCCTAACGACTAATGTTAGCACAGTGTTCTTTGGTCATTTTAACATGTGAATTAGCCAAGGATACATGAATACTGTCTAAATTTGTCACGTGCCGATGCTACTCTCAAAAGGTTGTTTTTCAGCATAAGGAAAGTAAACAAAAGCAAGGACAGACGGGGAACATCGATTGGACAAGGAAATGGGAATGTGATTGCTCATTCACTTCGACGATACGAAATACAGCAACAGTGAGCGTTCTGTATTCACGCATGAAGTCCTGGGGAATGCAGGGAGACTCGCATCATATTTTCATCTACATCCAATGCAAATGATTCTCAAAGCAGTGCTTGTTGCGGTACCAACCATAAATAGAGATTTAACACCACACGTAACAAAGACTGAACAGGACGTAATACTACACTGCGGATGTGCGGTGAATGTCTTGCTACATTAGTATTCCCGGGCGTTTCCATGGATATCGGCTGGAACATACAGGAGGGATGTGTTTCTCAGACATGGGAGGATTCGGTACGCGGGCGAGGATGATAATACCAGTTGGCACAACATTACGAAAAACAGCAAAGACGACAAGCAAACGAGAACAACAACACTAGATCACAAACACAGGCCAGGGGGTGGATGGACGTGGACCTGGGTCTATGTGAGGCCAATCTCCTCCAGGACACTGCGTGGAGCCTCGGCCTCCTGCCCACGAGAAACAGAGGAAGTGGTTAACAGTGGAATGGTTTTGGGCTGTGCGTTGGTCAATGGTTACGGGAATGGGTGACAGTGTGACGCTGAAACGTCCACTGGCTGTGACCTGATTACGTTTCTGTCTCCTACCCTACAGCCCCGTTAGGAAGGCTAGGAGATCAGCAACGATACATATATCTACATACACACTACAAATTCAACAAGCATCATTTAAGTTGTAATTAAAAGTATGATTACCCCAAGATAACCTCTAGAACCTGTCCTAAAATCATACGATAGGCTAAGCCCGGTCCTAACATCATACGATAGGCTGAGCCCGGTCCTAAAATCATACGATAGGCTGAGCCCGGTCCTAACATCATACGATAGGCTGAGCCCGGTCCTAACATCATACGATAGGCTGAGCCCGGTCCTAACCTCATACGATAGGCTGAGCCGGTCCTAACATCATACGATAGGCTGAGCCCGGTCCTAACATCGTACGATAGGCTGAGCCCGGTCCTAACATCATACGATAGGCTAAGCCCGGTCCTAACATCATACAATAGGCTGAGCCGGTCCTAACATCATACGATAGGCTGAGCCCGGTCCTAACATCATACGATAGGCTGAGCCCGGTCCTAACATCATACGATAGGCTGAGCCCGGTCCTAACATCATACGATAGGCTGAGCCCGGTCCTAACATCATACGATAGGCTAAGCCCGGTCCTAACATCATACAATAGGCTGAGCCGGTCCTAACATCATACGATAGGCTGAGCCCGGTCCTAACATCATACGATAGGCTGAGCCCGGTCCTAACATCATACGATAGGCTGAGCCCGGTCCTAACATCATACGATAGGCTGAGGCCGTCCCCACCTCCTGCAGCAGATCGGCCTGCTCGATGGCCTTCAACACGTTCTTCTTGGACGTCTCCTGGGCCTCTCCGCCCAGCAGGAACTCGTCCAGGATGAAGTAGGCCTTCTCAAAGTTAAAGATGATGTCAAGCTCGCAGACCTGTTGAACCACACCCCCACACGTTACACATCTACGTTTACATGGAGGGCATTTAGCAGACAGCTCGATAACCAGGATAAGATGCTACACAATGCTAAGTACTATTCATCCCTCATCTCTAATGTAAACTCTGATGATGACGATCAGTCATATTTAATTAGGAATGTGTCTTTATATAATTAAAAAAATAATATAAAGACAATATATTAAAGGGGACATATTATACCACCAGGTGCGAGTGGGAAAATTTGCCCCATATGACATCACTAGTGGGCATGTCCACCTAGATCTGTGCTGGATAGATGAGCAACGTTTACTTCAGTCCACTGGGTAGGCTGGTAGACTCATCTATCCAGCACACATCTAGGTGGGACACGCCCACTAGTGATGTCATATGGGGCAGATTTTCGAAACGGCTTGTAAGGCTAATCACACTCACACCTGGTGGTACAATATGTCCCCTTTAAACACATTATGATTGTGTCTTTTTTTTTGACACATGAACTCACTTCCCAACATAATCTACCCGGTTCAACTGGACTGAGGATAAGAACGTGCGATCACCCTCAAAGCGTTGCCTGGTACTCACACTGCCAAAGTATTTGTCGAGCAGCTCCACGTATCTGTGGATGATCTCCAGGGTGATCAGCTCGTTGTCTTGGTCCTCAACGGCACAGCAGAAGTACAGACTAGCATATCTACAACACAACAGAGATACAAGCTAGGATCGCTATACAGGCTGCTAGGGTGTCTACCACACAGAGACACAGGGGGGGGCGTTTATTATCACTTCAGTGACCAAAACTTATTTTCTTTAGGCGGCATGTGGCTCAGGAGGTAGAGCGGATTGGCTGATGACCTAGTGCTACTTCGATCCCCGGCTTCTCCTACCTGAGTGTCGAGGTGTCCCTGAGCAAGACGCCTCACCCTTACTGCTCCTGACGAGCTGGCTGTCGCCTCGCATGTTTGTGTGAATGAGTGTATGAATGGATGATTGTGAGGCAATATCATAAAGCGCTTTGAGTGGCCACTGGGTAGAAAAGCTCTGTATAAATGCAGAACATTTACCTAGAATAGATGATGGAGCCCCAACTCATCTTTCTGACAACAAAAGCTTAAGGGTTTATCGAAAGTATGGCAGCTGTAGATTGATGTTGAAACAACCTCATGGAGCACATGTGCTGCATGATGTTCTTTCATACTCTCCCTAGATACATCTTCTGCGCTGTCACAGTGGTTCGTACTTACCTCTTGTAGACAATCTTGAGGTCCCGCCACTCCAGGAAGCTGCACATCTTGGGCTTCCTGGCCAGGATGGTCTGGACCAGGTCCCTGGAGATCTTCTTCCTCTCCTTGTCGGAGAGAGGAACGTACCACTTCTGCAGCCGCAGCTTCCCCTGCCGGCTGAACAGGAGCATGAACTGCATCTGGAGATAAAATAGATCATATTTTTATTGCATATATTATCTATAAATATTATATATATTATTAATATATTAAAGGATTCGAGGGGAAATAAAATACAATTCAATAACAATAAAAGGAAATGTGTAACAATGTTGATTAAGTATTCTGCGGCTTGTGTGTGGATATAAAACCATATTAAATAAATAATATATCATATTATAATTACATATATTATAACTAAATATTATATAAATCATTACAATATTAAGGAAATCGGGGTGGGGGGGGAGGCAATAAAAAAATTCGACAACAATAACAGAAAAAGTGCAACAATGTTGTCATATAATTGTTCATCAATATATTAGATTAATATATATGTATACATATAAAACCTTATGTAAGCAAATCACCAATGTAAACAAATGTTAGGAGAGCTTTATAGACTCTGTTAGCTCGGTGGCTATGTCGTTTGCTGCGCTCAGGGCTATCAGTGTCATTACGCCCTTTCCCATGAAGCTAACTTAATCACACTTTAACGCAACACAAAACCAACCTTGGCTTCCTATAGACCCCCGGTGTAGCGTTGGATGATCGCTAAATAATCCACAAATCAGTATGTAAGTTATGTCACAGAACAGGAATAAATAACAGTACGTCTGCAGCTAGCTGCCAGGCTAGCTACACTGCTTCCTTAGCGTAGATGACAAGCCAGCGCACTGCTCTGTGATTGGTCCAAACGTCTACCCTGGCTCACATTGGTCCAGAATAATCCGTTATGTTCAGACTCATGATGATGTGAGTCAGAGCATGAACATCCTATAACCGGAATATCTCTCTCTCTCTCTCTCTCTCTCTCTCTCTCTCTCTCTCTCTCTCTCTCTCTCTCTCTCTCTCTCTCTCTCTCTCTCTCTCTCTCTCTCTCTCTCTCTCTCTCTCTCTCTCTCCCTCTCTCTCTCTCCCTCTCTCTCTCTCCCTCTCTCTCTCTCTCTCTCTCTCTCTCTCTCTCTCTCTCTCTCTCTCTCTCTCTCTCTCTCTCTCTCTCTCTCTCTCTCTCTCTCTCTCTCTCTCTATCAATTCAATTCAATTAAATTCAAAAAAGCTTTATTGGCATGAGAAATATACATTTGCATTGCCAAAGCAGGTGAACAATAAAATAAACAGCGATATAATATAAAAAGGTAAGGTATATATTATAATAATATAATAAGTAAAAAACGTTAAATACAAAATATCTATACGTATCAAATGTTATACTATAAAAATAGTTTAAAAGTAAAATGTGGGATATTATAAAAATTACAAGAATTACAGTATCTCGTATAAACAGAAAAATTAAAGAAACACTCCAAATACACAGTATTTACATTATGGAGGATGTGTGCAATAGTGCAATTATTGTGTGCAGAGTGAGTCCAGGGGGGTGAGTATATGGGGAGTTGGAGGTCCTTCTCTCATCACAACAGGTGACGAATCTTGCTGCTGCGTTCGCACATTGTTGTATTTCGCCCAACAGGCATGGCAGTTTGTGAGCATCTGGGGTGTCTTTGAGGTCCTTGCATGCCTTTGTAATCCGTGGGAAGTGCGTATTCCTGATGTCTTCGTATGACCGGCAGGAAGTCAGGAAATGCAGTTCTGTCTCTAGTGGGGGGGGGCATCAGTACCTCTTGGATAGGGGCCCAGGATTTGGTGCAACGTTCCTGGTTGGTTGTTGTGTTTTGGACAGATTCCCAGGACAAGCTGGCTAAGGGGACACTTTTCTGGGTGTAACTCTGTGTGGACAAGAGCCTGGTTGTGGAATGTGTTGCTGTCGCTTTTTTTAAGGTGGTTTTACAATTTTAGGGCTCTCTTCTGAATTATAATAACGATTGGTTATTGTCTGAATGCAGTATTTGGCGTCTTTCTTTCGACTTTAGTATTGAATTGCAGAATTCTGCATGAAGAGTTTCAATTTGATGTGCCTCCAATTTTATAAAATCTTGGTTGGTGACCCAGACCCCAAACTTCACAGCCGTAGAGCGCAATGGGCTCTATCACTGCGTCAAATATTTTTAGCCAGATCTTAATTGGGATGTCTAGTTAGATATTTCTTTTTATGGCATAAAAAGCCCTCCTTGCCTTGTCTCTCAGGTCATTAACAGCTTTGTTGAAATTTCCTGTGGCGTTTATGTTTATGCCGAGGTAGGTTTAGTTTTTGTTTGCTTTAGAGTAACAGTGTCTAGGTGGAATGTGTATTTGTTGAGGCTGGGTCTTTTTACAAATATCATTATTTTGGTTTTACTAAGGTTCACTCTCTCTCTCTCTCTCTCTCTCTCTCTCTCTCTCTCTCTCTCTCTCTCTCTCTCTCTCTCTCTCTCTCTCTCTCTCTCTCTCTTTATAAATATATATATATATATAGGGTCGCGTCAAATCAAAGCGCACTGGAAAATCATGCACAGAAACATTCACAATCTCAGCTCCAAGTCTCAGCTCCAAACCTCCGAACCTGCAGGGGGCAGAGAGAAAGTCAGTGCGCGTGAGTAACCAAGCCCTGCCCTGCACTTCCTGTGGCAGGCAATCACCTGCACACCTGCATGGGAGGAAAAAGTTTGTGAGAGAGAAGTTGAGAACATAGGAAATCTTCCAGCAAACATTTAATACAAAGAAAGGCGCTCGGCTCATGATCAAAACACTGGAGACGGAACTGGTAGAGAAATGGACTTTCTTATTTAAATGAATATAAATATGTGAAATGTTGAAAAGGTATATTAAGGCATTGCATCAGTACTTAAGTTGGAGTAGTAGTCTGTTTGTGCCTGATCAGTTGTTGTATATGTAATTAACTTGAGTTGCATTGCAAAATGATAGTTTGTAAAATATCAGGCTTGATCTGAATGCTGACTGAAATTGTAAAGTAAAAGGCATCCTTATGTTTAAATGAAATCATAATTTGCTTGCTTATGTTTGAAACCTTTAATTATTTGATGTGCTTTTGCAGGACTTTGTTGCTTATTTAACTGCAGAAGACGCAATGATTTGATTGGCAGTATCAAATGTGATGTGTTTTGTCTAAAACATATATTATTTGATAATAATGCAATGTCTTTTTTCTTGTAATTTATCTGTGAAGGTTTTCAACCTAACTGCACTATTCTATGCAATTCACTTCTAAATAAAGAACAAGAGGAAGAGAATTTGAGTTGTCCCTTGCGTCATTCCAAGTATTTGATCAAGCGGTTTTTCAAGTTTGGGCTAGAGCTGATCACCAAAACCTTACATAACCTGACTATATATATAGGGAGGGGGGGGAGAGAGGGAGAGATGTTTTTTTATTTGCTACTAATATTCAGAAGATAAAAATGTCAGCAGCGTAGAAGGAAATGACACGATGCAGTGTTGTGGCATCTGTAGAATGTCTCCCTCTGCTGTAAAACAAGCTGGCCTACAATAAAATAAGTAAATAAGAGATCCGAAAATAAATCTACAGATTTATAATTTGATACATCTGATAAATCTGGCCACAGAAGGAATATATTTGCAAAAGACAAAATTGAATATAAAGCTATGTAAGTCCAAAAAAAATGTGCAAATGTATTTGAGGATGTCGCTTAAGTCAAGTTCAGCTGTTCAGCTGAACGACTCTGAAAACTTAGATTAAAAAGAAAATCATTAGATTTTTTTTTTTTTAATGTTTAGTTCTCTAATGTTAGTTCAGTGTTCTGACCTAACATTAACTAATGTTAGTTCAATGTAAGTGTCTGTGTGGGACATGACATTCTTTTGCAAATGTATTTCAGGATGTCGCTAGAAACATCTCAGCAACCAGCTGAAATAAAGCGATGCATAAATTGAGACAACCTCCCCCCCCCGTGAAGTATAACCAAAACATGTCTCTTATGATGACGAGTGCCTGTCGGACCCCCGCGGAGTGCGACGGCCGGCGTTCATCCCTCATCTCCTCTCCTGGGGGTCCCGTCCTCAGCCTCCCGCCACTCCTCTCCAACGCCATCTGTCATGTGGACCGACCTGCAGCGGAGACACCCATCCACGGCCAACACACAGACACACAGACAGACAGAGAGACACACAGACAGACACACAGAGAGACACACAGACAGACAGAGAGAGAGAGACAGACACACAGACAGACAGAGAGATACACAGACAGATACAGATATAGATATGGATAGATGTTTGCATATTCTACTCATTCTTCAATCAGATTTATTCCAACTGATTCAGAACCAGTTGATGATTTAACTCCCAGCGATCAACACATGAGACCGGGCGCTGGCACGCGGCCGTAGCGGAGACATAATGTGGACAAAACACATTTCCCCTCGCTATCAATTACGGGCTCCACTCCGTCCCGGTGGCGCTCATACTTCATCCTGCCCGCTGGCCGGCCAAGCAGTGCCGATCTGCGGTGTGGCACGGGCCGCGCCGCGCCAACACACGCTCCCCTGATAGGAGAGCAGGTGCAGGACAGGGTCCAGCGGAGCGCAGAGGGCCGCGGTGATACATCAGGTGAACGGGCCGCGCTCCGGCTCCTCCGAGCACGGGGACGAGACCGCACCATTTATAAAGTGGGAGCCTTCCTGTGTGTGTGGGCGTGTGTGTGTGTGGGTGGGTATGTGTGTGATCGTGTGTGTATGTGTGTGTGTGTGTGTGTGTGTGTGTGTGTGTGTGTGTGTGTGTGTGTGTGTGTGTGTGTGCGCGCGCGCGCTTATGTGTGTGTGGTTCTGCGCATGCGCGTGTGTGCGCGTGTGTATGCGAATGTGCGTGTCGCCGTGTGCCTGTGTGTGCTTGTGTATGTGCTTTTGCATGTGTGTGTGTGTGTGTGTGTGCGTGCGTGCGTGCATGTGTTTGTGTGCGTGTGTGGTTGTGCGTGTGCATGCGTTTCCGTGTGCATGCGTTGGCATATGTGTGTGTGCGTGTACAACGAAACAGCGGCGGAATAAAGAGCCCAGCGGTGTGGATGTGGGCAGAGGCCGGGTTGGCAGTTAAAAACCCAACAGGGAGTAATCTGCAGTAATCCCACATTACGAATAAGGGCATATATATCAGATTTATCCCTCTGTTTCCCGGCCTTCCGCTCTCGTCTTGCTGAACCCAAATTTAACCTCTTAAGACACATAAAAGATAGTTTTGTAGGTTGTTGGGAGCGGTTTCCCTTTGTTACTTGTTAAAAAAAAACGATGATTTCCTAACCCCTACAGAGAATATTGGCCTAGGCTACGCATGCAGTCTGTGTTAATGGAAGGAATATAATATTTTACGTCCCGTTGCTATAGCTGAGGTGCTTAACGTGTAATGTAAAAACAGTCAGGCCCATTCATTTTAGTATAAATACTTAACTCTGCTTGATGACACCGACTGGCATGTGAAGCATGTCTTCTTCAGTGGGCAGTGGCAGACAGGAAAGGTATTTCCTCACTTCCACACATAATGACGGCGCCGGTCATTTGGCTGAGAATAATGACAGTTTCGCAAGCTGTAAACCATATCATTGTCATTAGGCCTTTTACACACTGGCGGCGCACAACTAGAGATGCGCTCTGCACACACACACACACACACACACACACACACACACACACACACACACACACACACACACACACACACACACACACACACACACACACACACACGCAAGCACACACATGCACACACACACAAACACACAGGCCGCGTGCGCGCGCACACACACGCGCACCCGTCGCCAAAGTCATTAAATCTCTTTTGAAAAGAGGCCTCATTTGAGAGACGCAATAAAAATTTTAATCATTTTATTACCAAAAGAGTATTTAACAAGTGGGTAATGAAACGCCAAAGGCAGGTTAGCTGAGTT